>NW_024103818.1:1562500-1715000 GCF_003945595.2 Pipra filicauda | reverse complement strand
ATAGGAGACTACTGCATATGTTATTCTTAATTTTCAACTTTACAATTACCTTCCACTCTTGTTGCAGAATGTTATACAGTATACATGCCCACAGAGTCAGAGGAGCTGTAAGGAGATTGTTTCGTAGTTCATAAAAAAATGCATGCTGCACGCAATCCGAAATAGCCTGTGGTTGGTAAGCCTAGACACAGTTTACATTTTTCTTTAATGGTGAAATACAATTGTGGAAGTATTAAGTGAAAGGCACACAAACCAATGTCATTTAAAAGAAGATCTTAATTTTGGAAAATTAGCTTACATACAAATTAATTAGAAAATTTACCATTCTTAGTAGATAAAAAAAAACCCTAAAAATATTCCTTTTTGAAAATTCAAGGGACAAAAATATGATTACAAATATAACTGTGGGTACTCAATAACAACAAACTGATTTGGACTACAAAACTGTTAAAATTGATTGTTAGTAGACCCACAAGTAACTTCTGAATGTTTCACATTCAACTTTATCTGTTATAACACGATTAATGTGTTGCAGAAATAAATTTATTCTTAGCTAATTGCAAATATAACACTTGAAAGGTATAATGTTCCTTTAAAAATGAAAATGAATTTGGTTTATGTTGTGCTGTTATTACTATCTGTACCAATTCTCCTTAATGCTCAGCTCTGTGGTATTGTTTGATTGATTTTGGAATTGCAGGGGTTCTTTCTTAAACAATTAAATAGAAAGTTTAATGAAAGAAAGCTTTCAAAATGAGATCTTTGCACTTGACTAAAACAAACGAATACTAAGGTATAAATCTAATTATTCGTCCTAGCCAAAGAACTGATTTAAAGCATTATCATTCACTGTTTGGTCCAGAAGAGGACTTTTTTTTTTAATCTGTGTACAGTTGTGGATTGCTACTTGAGACTGGTTTTTCCCCTCTCTTTTCCAGGTTTGCATAGCAACTAAATTGAACAATGGGAAAATTGCCACTAAAGACAGTAAAGAAGATGAATTAATGAATATTAAAATATTGTCATTCATGCTTAAACAATATTCTACCAACCTTTTCTGTATAATTTAACTATAAAAACAAGCATAAATAGTATATAGCATTTCCATGAATGGGACCCTTAGGTTTATTCATCTGAACATGTTTAACTTGCCAAGTTTAAATATTTTCAGAACTGATCCTGGGACCGAGAAGCCTTCATCACAGCACAGCATTTAAAATGATACATATGTAATACAATAAAATGTCCATTTATATGCTCATACTAGGCACAAGGGAAATCCTTATAGGAAAGAATTCTAAAATCAAAAGGGACCTATTCTCTCATTGGTGCACAAGAAATTTGGATACCTAACTCCCATTACTGCTGATGAGACCAGGTCTTCCATGCATCAGTGGGACTACACATACTCAGCAGAATGGTGTCCCTGCACATGTTAAACTGCAAAAAATTTCCATAGGTTTACCTTGTGCAGCTGAATAATGGGAGAGAACTGCAGTCCTGGACTGCAGTTCTGCATCATGGCCTCAGATAAGCAAGTCCTCACAGACTTAATTTATGCTGTCCATTACCCATCCATACACAAAACATGGATAACAGTGATCCTTTGGAGCTCGGAAGAAAGTTGCCTGAATTTTCTGACTCTAGTAATTTCCAGCTGGGCACCAAGATTTCAGAGCAGGTAGGAACCCTCTTGTATAGCTAGGTTGTCTTTTATCACCTCAAGGGCACTTAAAGAAAGTGTGGGAGAAGGTGGTGTGTGTGTTTGTGGATGAATGGATTGAGTCAATTAACAGCAAAAAATAAGAAAACTAAAGCAAACTAACAGCAGCACTGTAACAAAACAAGATCGGGGCAGACAGAAGCGGGGAAAGAGCAGTAAGAACATGCTACATGATATCTGAAGGCATCAACAGTTTTGACAAGTGTGGTCGGTTTGGTCCATCAAAGAGATGGCCACGTGCAACTGCACACTTGTTATTCAGTCTTTTCAGTTTGCAATTAAACATACCAATTGGAGCTACTAATAACTCTCCTGAATGTGGATCACAGTACCCCTGGGAAGAAGTCTGTAGGATGTTCTATGCTGTTCCCCACCCCCAACTCCTTTTTTTTCAGGGACACACTGAAAGCCCATTTTCACAAACAGAAGTCTCTGCTGAGTTTTGATGGCTTTTGATCAGGCACTAGCCCTTCAGCACTGCCGGCCACTGTGGCAAAATTGACCACAGCAACATTAAATTATTCTGACTCATTCTGGCTGTGCAACTAGGATCCATAACATCTGAAGACATTTCTAAGATGATTTCACAATACAGGACAGAAGGACACCTGAGCCCAAGTTCTTTATAGCTACTTATAATAAATGGAAATCCATTAAAATCTGACCGCCATACTAGTTTTGTATTTGCATATCTGATTAGAAGGCTGTGCTACAAAATTGTCTGTTTTAATTGTTTACATCATGTGTTCTGGTTTAATAGCTTAACTACTACAGAGGATATTGTAACTTTGAGCTTTCATTCAATGACTGCTAAAAGCATTCATCAGGTATGAAAGACAGAAATTAAAATTAAAACTGTTTGTTGACAGGAAGAATAAATCTCATAAGACCTTTATGTGCATCATGTTGAGTCAGAAATCATTCACAGACAAAAAGCAGGTATTGATTTTAGCAAATTAAGAAAACTAGAATATGTATCAGGACTATTTAAATATCCTAAATACCACTTAATAGCATGAGCTGCTGGCTCTGCAAAATTCTGGAAATGCACCCTGCCGCTTGTACTAATTGGTGGGAAATTCAGACCTGTGTCAAAGACAACTAATTGTCTGATGAAAATAGCTTGTTTCTGACATCAGTACATACCACACCCCTATATCACACGAGGAGGGTTTCAAGAAGGTGTTATATATTGTCATAGTAATTATAATTGCGTTATATGTATCCAAGGTACAGAACCCATATAAGGTGATGGCATAAAAGAGAGTCTTATAAATGAGACTGTAGGGCATTTAACTAAACAATTGCATGCAGAATAAAGAGCTTACATAAAAGTGTATATTATGCAGATGTTAGAAACCTGTGTCTCTGAGAAGACACTATTTTGACCATAATGCATTCTGTCATGTGAGATAAAATGCAGAGAACATTTACATTTCTCCCACTCACTGAGCTTCTACCACACGGCTTGCATTTTTCTCACATCAATAGGCATCTTTTTAAACATTATATTTGTGTCTGTCTCTCTTGATGGCAAATAAAATTCAATAAATAAAATACTTTATAATAAATATGTTAGATCTAAGAAGCAGTTGTGATAAAATTATCACAAATTTTCAAAAATTATTTGTTAAAAACAAATAAATCCAACAAGATTTGTAGACAAGCTCAAAATATATTAATATATTGTAGATGATGCACAATAACATAAAGATCCAAAAGGACATTTGCACAGCTCTTCCTACTGCTTAACATACTGCTAAGACAAATAATCAACAGAATTTGGACCCACTGACTCTGTGGATCAGATCAACATATGATTGCTGCAACAGCACGACTTGCCAGTGCATTTCCAACCAGCCACAGTTACAGATAGATACTGAATAGCAGGGGACGTGTTCACTACAAAACTATCAACAAGTCTAGTGTCACTTGGAATCCTGTTATAGATCACCAAATAGTTCTATCAATATTAAACCCAAAGCAAATTCTTTTGCATTTACCCAACCAGACTGGTGTACTTGACAAACCAATAATTTGTAATAAAATATAATTAGCGCATGCAATTTAAATGTCCTACTGTGCTCCTAGTAATAATCTCCTTTTAGGTAATTTGAAATTGCACAGTTAGTGCATATCATCTTAGAGTTAAGCAAATAGAAAACTTACTGAAAAACACTTCCTCAGTGTCTTTCTACATTTTTGCTTCTATCTTCTGCAGGGTGTCTATTTCTCAAATATTATTCCTAGCTTTCTTTTTTTTTGCTTTTGAGAGTGCAAAGCATATAAAAGCAAAGAATCTTGCTGTATAACTTAATTGCTTTTATTTGATTTTCTACTTATCATATTCCTGCTTTTTTCTGAGTAACTACTTTAAAAGAATTCTTTTAGTATTTTATTATTGCTTCCTTTATGAAACTGCAAAGAAAATCAAACAGGTAATGTGCTTTTGGGCATTTTTAGAAATGCACAATAAGAAAGACCCCAGCATTGATTCAAAGAGCTTACAATACAGATTAGACTAGACAAGAGATTATTATTATTATTATTATTATTATTATTATTATTATTATTATTATTATTATTATTGCTATTATTATTTACTTTTGTGTAAGATAGTTCCATAATGTCAGGCAAATAAAGTGAACCCAGACCTTTCCATTCTCAGACCAATGGCTAATCCCAAAGCACAAGGCTCAAAGCTTTCATCTGTACATATTTCATCTGTACATATTTTAATCAGGTGCAATACCTTACATATGGAAACCCAAATAATTGATGTGTAGTAGCTACACCTATTTCACATTTAAGTTTTTAATTTAAAAAAAAAAAAGTAGCTTTATCATATTAGTAGTTAGTAGTTTTATAAGACAAATATGCAACCCCACTGAAACGGCAGGGTTTCATGAGCACTCGCCATCCCAGCTGTTCACTTTCCTCCAGTCGTGCAAAGCAAGTCCCTTAAACCATAGAATGAACATGTCTTATTTCAGATCAGAAGAGTTTTGCATGGTGTGTCACAGAGCTAGATGGAGGAGCAGGTTGAGGATAGACCATAACTGCAGGAAAATATTAAAGGCTAATATAATTTTCTTACTCTCCTCTTAATGTGATGTCAGGCTGTATCTGCAGGCATGCTCACGCTTGTGTGAACTGGAGATAAATTACAATGGCAAGATCCATTGCTGTGAGAAAGTATTTTCTTCTACCTGCTAGAGGGTGACAGACTTCCTTAAGCTTCAGAGAGGCATTCCCTGTTTGAAATGGTGCTGCTGCTGCCACATCTCTCAATTTCCTCAACAAAATACAAGGCAGTGCTCTTTACCAACTAGTGAAGGCAAGTTGCTTCACACTCATCTCAGTGTTTGATCTAAGTGTGTACAATTACATACTGCTCAGAGGACAGTTATCCATGGCAGTCTTCAGCATTCCCCAATAGGCTTGACTATTCCAAATGTTCTGCATGATCCATTGCCATTCACAAGCTAACCATTGCTCACTCAAGAGCCAATTAACACCCGGTTAAAGTGCTTCTCAAATAGATATTGTTTTCTTATGTCACAAAGGACAAAGCACTATTTGATACTATAGTATTACTATACTGAGTGTAGTAAGACTTCTTGCAGAGTAGTTTGAGTATAGTTGGCTACGTCTTGAGTCTGGGAGCTGTCTTAAATGACAAAATTCCCTTCAGCTCAATTTTTGTTCCTGAAGTGATGTCAAGTTTAGAACTTTAACACAATGTATTAAATTTGTCAAGCCCTTCAAAACACAAAATTGACGTTAGAACATGAAATAGTTAGAAAGAAATTAGCTTTTTGTAAGTTTTTATATTTGTCTTCTGGAATCTGAGCCTTCAATTCTAACTTTCAAGCTTTAGTTCATTGGCACAAGTGATGGAATACCTACACTTTAAAATACAAAATCCCCAAATATCAGACACTTGCTAATACATGTCATTTGGTTTTATTACGTCATGCAAAGCAGATAAAATATCGTGAGATCTGTTATGAATTAAGGGTTTTTGGAGCAATGGCCTTGCAGGAATTGTCTAACGTGATGATCTGAAACTCAGAGGCTGATACTTTTAAAAATATGAAAAAAATCAGAACTTTATGTTGAAGCTCTTTATATGGGTTAGGCATCTATAGCACTGAAATGTAATATATCTATAGCACTAGGAGGAGTAGAAAGGGACCACCTGAATTGGAAGATGGAGGAGACATTTTACTCCTTGCAGAAGGCTCAAAAACATCATTACTACACCACCACTACTATGACTAATAGTTATACTTTAAATTTTGATAGCATATTTTAGGATACTTCTTAAAAATACTAAAAGTAATGTTCCTATTAAGATTACACTGAGAAACAATATTTATTTTTAATTAAATTATTTTAATCTTTTTCTTGAAAAAGAAAGGTTCAGCCATTTTTGAAATATTTTCCCCACAATGAAAAATGGTTTAATAATTACAGTCTTATATTTGGTGAAGAAGCTAAAATGCAGTTGCCCAAACTTACAAATTATAAAATAAATTTCAGTTCAATAAGGTCCTGCATTTTTTAACGCTATTAAAACTTCATAGGCTTCAAAACAGAGTAGATATAGCTTTAACATTTAGAAAAAAGCTCTGCATGTAGTTAGCAATCATTTCTTAATCTTAGAGACAAACCTGCAATAGTTTTAATACTCATAAAATTCTGATCATTACAAATTACTCAATCAGGCTGACTAGTTCCACTTCTTTTGAGATAGGTTTTTCTGATGTCTCGATTTCTCGCTGTTGAAGCTCCGTAAGTTTCTTTGTACTATCATGTGCATGTAGTGGAACTAATTTTTTCTGCAAAAAGGATTTCTGGTTAGAAATCTGTTTCCTTGCCCTTGCCTTTTCAGAATCCTGCCAAAGAGAGATAGGGGGACTATGGTGCAACAGGGATGTCGTAGGAATGGCAAAGGAGATGTCTACATAGGCTACAACTTTCTCTTTTAAGCAATTGCCACACATTCTGCCCTGCTAAACACCTACCTTCAGAGAAATTCAAACATTTACAGCAGAAGTCATTCCTGGAAAACTTTGGTTTTAATTAGTATTCAGTGATCTTAGGAAGTACTTAAGTAATAAAATCACCAACAAATATTTTGTCTAAAGGAATATACAGGCGGACAAGTTTTGAAAAAGCACCAGTGGTAATTTTCCCCATTGAAAATAGTCCAAATTCCCACTGGTTTCCAATGGGACTGCAAATAGAATCATGTCTCATCCTGTTACTCATTTTAACATTCTTTTAGGATAACTGTCATTTTGATTATTTCAGTGTCTAGGAAAAATAGTGGCCTACCATGACTCTGCTATGTCATGTCTCCAAACAGAGACATTTTTCTCTATTTTAATCTTATAAATCTGCTAGAACACCTATATTTAGCTATTAGACATATAGTTTGGGTTTGTTTACATGGTACAGAATTGTACTTTTTAAAAACTGTTGTAGCAAGATTTAAAAAAGTTTTCCACATTTAAAGGTCTGGTCTCAGACTTGGATGACTCCAGTTTCAGTTCCCTACAGTGCCAAGCACACTTCTGATTAGATCTACAAAGGCATGCCCACATAGGATACCTTACAAAAATATGATCTTTATTCCAGGATCTAGGCAAACACTGCAGTAAGTCTCCATGAGAATGCCATCAGGACTTTTCAAATACATGGTCTCTGTTGCTCACTCCTCCTGCTTCTATGAATCCTCCATTTCTTTCATTGTCTGTTTCACCAGGAAAGGTTATAGAATGTTCTGTTTCTGGGCCTTATTATAGTAGTACTGTGCGAAATGCTAAACTTAATTTGAGAGATCCAGTACAACAGTACTCTCTCTCCTGAACTACTGTATAAACAGAGGGTCTTGACACAGCTATGACATCTGATTTTTAGTGTAAACAGTGAGGATGCTTTACACCATAAATAATAATATATATTATTTTCTAGAGTCTTACATGAAATTCTGCAACAAAATCTACAAGACAAATCCCTTAACATTCTGGCAGGTCCTAACAAGCAAGATTTGTACCTTTCCCCCTTTTCTCCAGCTGGCACCCATTTTATATCTCAGTTACATTCCTCTTCAAAGGTGCTCAGGGGCAGCAAAAGGAAACCTGCTCATACCCTGAGGGCACTCATAGTCCTGACTGCCCATGCCAGGACTCCCAAGGGCTACCACCACCCTGCCCATGGTCCAGGACCCCATGTCAGCCCACAGACAGAAGCGAGATGACAGAAGTGAGACTGTGTGGTTCAGGGACCCCAGGACTGAAAGAAAATCTCTCCTTAAAGAGGTAGAGTGACCAAAAAGCATACACAGGACTAAGAGTCATAACAGCAGCCCCCTGTTGCTGTTAGGGGGAAGGGGAGGGGCTGGGTGGGAGATTTCTTTACAAACTCTTTCTCTTCTGATTTTTTTTTTAATTTTGTTCTTCATGTTTATGTTCAAGTAAAACCTAGCTTTAAAGTTGAGGGGTTTCGTTGTTTCACTGTTGTGTTTTAAAACCACCCTTTTTTGGCACTTTGGGATGTTCACTTAAAGGGAAAGGTTTTGGCAGAAAGCACTGACAACGTCCTGTTGTACCTCTCAGACCGAGACCTATGCTGTGAAACAAAGTGCTGCTGAGTGGTTATTCTTCGCCTCATTCCACCCCGGCCCAGCACAAAATAAGTTTCACTTTATGTCTCCAACAACCCCACTTCTGCTGAGTTCCTCCCTCTTCCATGACACATGCTGCAGAAAAAAGTCTCACAGGTGGCCTTGTGCAGTTGTTTGCATTTCACCTTCTAAACACAGAAAACTTACTTTTACGATGAGATAAACTGTGATCCAATGAAATATGCTTTAAGAACCACTTAAAATGTGTTTAATCTGGAAAATAAATCCATCACTTTTGACTCTGGCAAGACTCTACAGTCATGTCAACAAAGATTTTGGCCTGCTTAAGATCTGTATCTTTATACAGACTTAATAAAATATAACTTCTGAGAACATTTTCAGATTACAAACAAAGTCTCAATACACAAACATCTTCATGTTTATATTCTTAAGGTCATATGAAAATACGTTGCACTTTCTGCAAATGCAGTTAACATCAGAAGTCACTGACAATTTATCTGAGATGAAGAGGTTGCTGGGGAAGCTTTCTAACCCCCTTGATTGTTATGGAAATAGTTAAAATATTGAAATGAATTTAAGGAGTTATACTCGTACACGTCAGTCCTGCTATAATTTGGAGACAATGAATAATATATTCCAGACAAAGTGAAGGCAGCTATAGAAGTAAACTAAAATAGGAAAATTACGCCCACTAGGCATTTAAATTTAGGAGCTGAATAAATTATCCATACATTAAAAGGTTCATATATTTCAAAGAAAGCATAAAAAAGTTTTAAAAAAAATCTGAGAAAATGTAACAAAAAGCAGAATAATTCCAAATGTGATCAAAGCTGGTGTGGAAACCTATTTAATGGATATCCTTGTTGAACAAAAATTATACAACACTACTTTCACAGATCTATTCTTTTAGCGGATGTTCAGTTAAAGTGTCTGCTGTTTTACGAGGCAAGTTTTAATCTGGTACATTGAAAAAATCATTAAAATTAATATTTTTATCAATTCAAATTTTAATTGTATTTTTTCGTCTTTTGGCATAATGGACATTTATTGCTTTTAATCAAATATTTATCTGGTATTCTTCCAAAAGGACTTCCATATATTCTTCTATGATTCAGTTCACTGCATATGCTATTCTTCCAAATCTATTAATTAAAAAGTTCACTCAAACTATTTAATGAAATTCAAAAATACCTCAACAATTTTCTCGTGTTGAAAAGCTGATTCTCTCAACATTCATCGAAGCCTTAGTCAAAACTTTGTATACATAGCACTTCCAAACGTGTGCCACTGTCACAGAGTATCTGAACTGCTGTTGTCTTGGTCTTATAACAGATTTGGTTGAAAATATCTGAGCAGAGCTTCATGTTTTCTTGTTAAGATGACTTCAGAATTAGGAATAGTGAAGATGCTGTTATTCCTGCTATGACTTAAGAATTCTGCGAACAAGTTCTTTCAGACCTCCAGTGAACTGATGATGTATACTTCCAGTGAGGAGCAGACTCATCACTATTTAATATTACTATTTAACAGAGATTGCATTATACTTCCCAGCTTCAAATGGGATGTCCTCCTTTGCAGCTCATTCCAAGAGAATGAGCATCTTCAAATAAATCCAGCCAAGGCAACTGACACTGGTACGACAGGGACAGTAACACAGTTAGGTAGTTTTCTTCTGCGGGTAGTAGTGATTGCAGAATAGTGCCCAATGGACTGCAAGCCTGAATGGTCACAATAAAGGTGGATTTCAGAGACAGACATGAAAGCATATTACTGTCTTACAGAGCACTGACAACATCTGACTTCACTAGGTGGTTTCTGACAACTGCTTGTGTTGAGACACCATGTCAGAGAACTAAAAGTGAGTCTGTTTTCTTCTTGCAAATAGATCGTAGTCATGTCATTTAACTATGTGATCACAGAGAAATGAAGACTAGATCCATACAATCGTGGATACAATTAGAAGATATTTCGTACTAAGAAAAGTTCAGGTAGCAGATACATGAGTATTATTTTGAAACAATTGATTTTACAGTAGCAGGAAGGTTAGTTATTTTTATTTGCCGTACCCTGTAGATTTGTTGCTCTAAGTTTATCCAGTGTACGTGCTGGGCACTTCCTGGGCATCCGCCTATGAAGGAAAGCTATGTCACCAAACAGTATTATTTACTCTGCAACTAGACTGTGCATTCCTGTGTGTATGCAGTAAGTGTGCCTGTGTGTGAGGTAGCTCATTCCATTTGGAAAGCTGGTTGCATTTTATCCAGTGTGTTTTAAAGACATCTCCAAAGCAAATTAAAACATAGCAGTTTGCATGCTGTAAATGAAAGGCTCCTTTACTGCATACTTATTTCACATATAAAAGCCGCAGTAGAGCCACAACTGATGTAAGAAGGTCAAATCATTAGAGGTTCATCAGTATGATGTGGCCCATTATTTATAACTTAGTGAATATTAGCTAAAAATCATTTGAATAGTACTTTACCCATTAACATATTTCAAGCTATCTGTGCTCAGTGTTACCATAATTTTTGTGGTATAGCTCTGAAATATGTAAGTGTTACTTTCTTAGGAGGAATATTTGGGCAGAATAAGAATGCTCCAAGGGGTTGTGCTCTTTCTGAGGAAGAAAAAACACATAAAGGATTCACTATCAAGGAAATTTTATCATGTGGAATCCAGACAAGACTGATATATAATGCAGCAATTTATGCTTCTTAATTTAGCTGGTCAAGTTTCATGGAAATTTGTGGGTTTGTTTTGAAATTATATAGCTGAGGAGTTACACTGTAGTCGGTCACCAAAAAAAAACACCCTTTCTGCCTTGCCTTTGAGTATGACCTGACCTTAAGTCTTTTGGGATATGTGGTTCAGTCACTGATTGATATTTGTAATGTGTTGTGACTAGTAAAATTCAACTATTTCATTTTGTAATAACTGGTTCTTTACCTGCAAGTTGCAGCAGTGCAATTTCACTAGCTTTGGGTGTGGGGATTTTTGATTGATGAGTCATTCATATCAGTAAAAGTTCTAGTAAAGCCATAATTATATCACTGTGTGAATTCCTACAACTTTAAAAGCTTTCCTATTCCCAGCAGGAGAATTTTTTTTTACTGGTTGGGTCCCTAACATTGCCCTTTCTTTAGCGATTTGCAGAAGTAGAGGGTAGGTTATTAATTTCGGGGCAAAAGTATATAAACTTTAGCTCTCCAAACCTAAACTCCCACTCCAAAACTAAACTTTACAAATGCAAAGAGCAAAAGGGGATGTGGCCTCTGGCTGCACATGCCTCCTGGCCTTGTCCGTACACTGGCAACCTCAAGTTGCAAATGACCATGGACTTCTAGCTAGGTTAGGAGAGATTTGGAACATATCATGGGAGCTTTTCTAAATAGTGAGAGTAAGAATATGCTACATCAACAGAAGGCAGGAACTGCCCTGGTTTTTGCTGAGGGATTAATGAAATATGCAACACAGGGATAATCTATAATTTCCTATCTAAAATATCAGGCTGGATAACTGAATTGCTCAGAGACAAGGATCTTATATTCCCTCCCCCCCAAAAAAAATTTTTTTTTTGTAACATGTAGGGTCCTTTCAAGGAATCTAATGAGTCCTAGGAAGAATCTTCAGGTCATTTAGACATGGGGAATCATCTTTACATTTTATAAGGCTAGACAGTTTCAGAATTGCGCGTCGCACTGAAGAAATTATTGATGGATAATTTAGAAAAGTTAATGAAATTGTAACACAATCAAACCATAACCCTTTGTATCTAATATTTTTCTGCATATTCAGTATACCTTATTCTCCACTTTCTGATGTATGTGAATAGCTAAATAATATAAATCATCATATTACTGATCTAAATGAATCCTTACCAGATAGTTTTAATGGTTTTAACAGCACCAGTACAGTAAAACTCCAGCTTAATCCCAATGCATGATGAATTAAAGACAGGTTTTAAAAGGATAAAGAAGGGTGGATTCTAATTTTTACTGATAAAAAGGATGCGTGAATTCTGCAAATCAATATGCTGAACACTTGGGATGTAGAAACTTCCTTTGTATCCTATTTCCAGCTGAAGAGTCTAGAAAGAAAAATAATACGTCTTTCTTCTTTTTCTTTTGGGAGGAAAAAAAGGCAAAAAAGCTCTGTTTTCCTCTCGAGTTATGTCATTTCTTTCATATATGTCTTTGCTTTGTTCAAAAAAAAAAAGCTTTTGCCTTTTGCCTACATGCCTTGTTTTCAGTGCCATATGTCAAAATCTTACAGTCAACTTTTGATTTTATCACCTATTCAGTACACATGAGAAAAAGAGCAATTACTTCGAGTACAGGGTATGTGGATTTTTTTTTTAAATTTCCATTTTAAACCATTATAGTACAGATCCAAGCCTTAAAAATTTGGTGAGATGTATTTTTTGATGTCTTGCAATTAAATCATTCTGATTTCACATTGTTGTGAAATCAGCCACTTGGAAAAAATATGTAAGAGTCCTGATTTGCCTTTCTGAATCTATTTTTCACAGTTGCAAAGTCCTGGTCAAATAAATTAAATTACTACAGCAGTATGTAACTAATTTTATGTAAATTAAGATGTTAATGTTCTGAAACGCATTCCTGAAAATGGTCTGTTTTCTCTTGTAGCTTTTCTTCATTAATGCCACAGTGGAAATCTAAAAATTAATTTCTACAAGACTAAGTGTTGCTCCCTAGCCTCTAAAGAACTAATTTTGTAAATAGTCTTAATGGTCATCTGACACTTCTCAGTAGCCCATCAAAATAAATCAACACTGCTGCCTGTGTGCCAACAGAATGGGCAAATGTGAATTCAGGTTTTTATAAACATCAGATGATCTAAGCAAGTTTTAGCTGTGTTGCTGGGTACATAATTATTGTAACATTTTAACCTCTGTTTGTGGCAGTCCCCTAACACAAGCAAAATTGATGCTTTAGGTTATCAAGAAAATACAAAGATTAGCAGAATGAAAATAAGCGTAATTGGAACCAGAGGAATGCAAAGTCAGAAACAACCTTATTATTTGACTAGAAAGGTTCAAGTAACAAATACATTCAGACACACACAAAGAGGTAAATCTGAAAAAAGGTAGCTAAAGCCTCAATTTCCACCTACGAGTTTCCTCACTTTTTCTGTCATCATGTCAGATTAGACTGAGAGAAACCATGATTATCTTTTTAATTATTTTTGCATGCAGATCCAGATTAGTTCTATGTTAATTTTTTGCTATGTATTCTAAATGATCATCTGCAGTGCTAAAACAAAGTGGGTCAGGTCCCTCAAACGTTGGATAAACTGTTATATTGGCTTGAAGAAACACAACCTCTGCTGCTACAACTTTTCTGCAAATACTAGAATATTGTATACAGGAAGGTAATTTTTTCAACATACTCCATCAGTTTAATGTACACCCCTTACATCATCACTGTGAAGAATGAAAACATGAGAAGATATCCTTGTTCTGTATTTCTGAAACTCCCTTTTCCAAAGAAATTTTCTTACCCCAGTTATTTTGCCTACACTGAACTTGTTTCTCCAGTTGTGAAGATCTATGAAAGTTTAGTCATTGGCTTCAGTTAAAAATCTGATGGTTTTGCATAGACACAAACCACTGAGAATCTCACAGCATTATTAACTAAATTTTACCAGTTCTTAGAAAGAAAATTGCATTCTTCCTAAAGGGTCTTAATCTGAGATCAGTATAAGAGAATTTAACTATTTTTTAAAAAATAAATAACGTGAATATTAAAAACTTAAGATCCAGACTGTCAGCACAAAGAATCATGAAGGATTTAAGAAAACCTGGAAATAAATTTTCACAGTCCAGATTATTTTTTTATTATGTAAATGTGATTGAAAATGTTATTTGTATTTTCAGCTATGCAAAAATATATATATAGAGAAGATACAGTTAATCTATTTTCTGTAGTGTGCAGATATTTAAGGTGATTGATTTAACCTTGCCTGAATTTCTAAAGGTCCGTACCCCCACTTTTATCCAGCGTGAGTTTAAAAGAGTCCTTAAATTCTCCCAAACCAATCACTTCAGGAAACTGGCTGAAACTTGAGAGTGACTGAAGTCAGTATATTCTAACAGCAAGTTATGCTGCTGAGCCATACAGGTTAATGAGTTACTGCTATGCATCAACTGAGTGTGATGGCTGCTTATTCATTCTTTGTTTATATCAAACACAAGGTAAAACACATTAGGTTAAACTTTAATGGAAAAAGCTTATGCTAATGCGCTTTATTTTGGATTTGCCAAAGCTTGTCTTCTGGTTTCTGATTCAGTAGATTTCTTGTACAGCTGAAGATGTATAAGGTATTCTCAGCCAGGCCTTTCATGGTTTATAGAATGACTGAGGTTCTCTGGTGGTTAGGATAGAATTCATAGAATGAAGGGAATCTGGTGATTTTCTTTTCCAACCCCTTCCTGTTCAAGCAAGGCTACTTAGCACTGGTTGCCCAAGACCATGTCCAGACAATTTCTGAATCTCTCCAAAGATGGAGAGATGGGAAATCTATGTCAGTGCTCAGTCACCCTCACAGTGAAAGAGTGGTTGCTGATGTTCAGATAGTGGGAAGTGTGCCTCTGGTCACTGGGCATCACCAATAAAAGCCTGCCTCCATCCTCTTTCCATCCTCCCTTCAGGCATTTAAACACATTGACAAAATCCTTTATGAGCTTTCTCCAATTCAAACAGTCCCAACTCCCTCAGCCTTTCCTCATAAGAAAGATTACAGAATCACAGAATCATTGAATATGCTGAGTTGGAAGGGACCCACAAGGATCATCAAGTCCAGCTCCTGGATCTGTACAGGACCATCCCCAAGAGTCACACCATGTGCCTGAGAGTATCATCCAAACACTTCTTGAACTCTGTCAGGCTTGTTGCTGTGACCACTTCCGTGGGGAGCCTGTTCCAGTGCCCAACTACCCTCCAGGTGAAGAACCTTTTTCTGATATCCAACAGAAGCCTCCCCTGACACAGCTTCAGGACATTCCCTTGGGTCCTGTGACTGGTCACCACAGAGAAGAGATCAGTGCCTGCCCCTCCTCTTCCTCTCACAAGGAAGTCATAGACTGCAATGAGGTCTCCCCTCAGTTTCCTCTTCTCCAGGCTGAACAGACCAAGTGGCATCAGCTGCTCCTCATACAGCTTCGCCTCAAGGCCCTTCACCATCTTCGTTGCCCTCCTTTGGATGCTCTCTAAGAGCTCAATATCTTATATTGGTAGTGATATAGTTCCTTATTTATCTTAGAGACCCTTTACTGGACTCCTTCCAGTAGCTCCATATCCTTTATGTACTGGGGAGCCCAGCACTGTGCATGGCATTCTAGGTGTGCCCTCACACTAACCCTCACTAGGGCTCAGTAGAGAGGAAGGATCACCTCCCTCAACAAGCTGTCAAGGCTTCTAATGCAGCCCAGGACACCCTTCTTTGCTTGAAGGGACTCATTGCTGGAAAGGGCTCATTTCTAGCTCCACCAGAGTCAGCCAGGTGATGTCCTACAAAATTGCATTTACTGGTCAGTCCCCAGCACTTACTAGTGTGTGGAATTATTCCTCCCCAGAACTTTTCACTTCCCTTTTTTTAAATGCATGAAGCTCCTGTCCGTCTATTTCTTCAGCCTGTAAATGTCTGGACAGCAGTAAAACCCCCTTTCTCTTACTAGTATGGCAAATCTTCCTCCAGATGATTTTCCTAACCTGGGATTTCTTACAAACACTTTCCCCTACAGCATGCTCTCTCCGTTTCTGCCTGAAGGGAAGCTGAGCATAGCAAAGGGTGTTCTTGAAATCAAAATTCTTCAGGGGCCAATTCATCCTTCGACACCAAATAATATATGTGTAGTCACACAATATATTAAATTCACTATAAAAGTAATAATGTTTGAAATTGGTTTTGCATCTAGTGTGAACAAGATTTTGAAACAAGAACAGAACCTTTTGAAACAGGTAGGAATTTAGGAAGACTAGTACAGCAAATGTTTTTTCTAGGTGGCAATGCAGAAATGCAGGTTACCGTAGAAGGTAAAATCTTGACAATTGCAGTCCTGTCTACTCTATAACTCTATTGGAGTTCACACAGTGAGTTTCAAATGAATATAGATATGCTTCAGCATTCTTGTTCAGTATGTCCCTTCTCCATGGTGCCTTATTATTATTACAATTTAATGTGGTGGCACCTAACTGGCAGAGTCAGGTTATACTCCAGTGTGCTAAACAAACATAATAAACAACATGACAGCCTCTGCCACAATACATGGACTTCACTCTGACAGGGCTAGATCCAGTGAAGGAAAAAGCAATGATCTATTCTGACAAGATTCTGAAGGTATTTAAAACAGATGGAAAACCCTAGACTCAGTATGAATGTCCTCCTTAACTGTCTTGAATCAACATGAGGTAGCTTATTTCATACAGACTGCCATACAGAGCCAGACCAACAGCACAGATTTCCATACCAAAGTCTAATGGACAAGTATGTCCTTCCACATCCTATGAAGCACTGTAAATACTTATTCTCAGAGTATTTGACTTGCCCAGTTTTATACCTTTTGTGGCACTTCCCGAAGTTCACAACTAAGCTGCCTATGTTGTCTGGTTTCGAAGTCTGTCTAATGGCAAACAGATGTGACTCGGTCATGCCAAACTTTTGTTTGCCCTTGGAAAACAGATACAGGAATTGTGACTGTAGAAACCAAAGGCCACAACTCCAGTTTGGAAGCAAACAGTCCTTTCCTGATCTGCTTAAAAAATAATGACATTTCACACTGCTATAGACTTTAAGTTGTGATTACTATTTTCTACTATATAGAAATAAAATTTAAAAAATTAAGCACTATAAAAATATCTTTAATTAATATTCATACGCCATGCCTTAGTTAGAGTCACACTGTGCACAAGGATGTTTCCTCCTTCCATCAATATGTACAGTCTGAAAGCCAGTCTTATACCAGCACACCAGACTGTCTCTGAATATTTTTATATTTTCTTGTTCAATTTCTATGTAAGATATCCAGCTGGTTATGGACAGACTTCATAAAATGTGGGACATTATTTGTAAGTGACTACAAGACTAAAGCACTGCTATTTGTTATCATAAGAGAAAATATGTGTTTATGTCTTCATACGGATGCATTTGGAAGTAAATATTCCACAACATTATATTATATGCATTAACACTATGTAAGATCAAGAATCTTTAATAAATTTCCCTGCTTTGATACTGAAACAAAGAATTTCTTTTATGAACAAGAGCATAGCACCTGCATTTTTCACAAAAAAAATTTTGCATAATGAATTCTCTAGATTCTGCTATTGTTCAGTGAAGTACACACTCATGCAGAGAACTGCAGGATGGAGATTTCAATAGGAAAATAAGTTAATTTATGACAACAGCTAAGTAATAAAAGAAAGGCATATGAAAAATATGGAAAAATTGTGTCTGAGCACCCTGCCTTTCAAAGAAATGAGACTGAATGAGACTACAAGGCAGTAGAGTCTTTTGTGTTTACTGAAATTCTGGATATAGTGATAGACACCAGAGTAAGAAGCCTACATTAGTCTTGTCAGTTTTGTTAGTCTTACATAGGATAGAGTGTGCACGCTCCTATCCTTTCAGATCTAGATATAGTTCTACGAAAACAAAGCCAGATTCTGCTCTGTATTTCTTGTGCAAGACATCCTTCCCCAATGAAACCAACACCATACACTTTTGATTGTTCATAGTGATTGTAAGAGATTATAAACTCTGTACAGACCTTAAATGTCACCATTACTGAATACAAAGTTAAAACATTTTCACAGATGAAAAATGCCATTAGAATAGCAGTAGTGAATTCATCTGGTAAGATGAATTTCTCTTATATGATTGCAAAAGGAATCTGCTTTCTTAAACCAGTAAAGGGAAGGGACAGTCAGTCTGAGATTTACACCTGATTTGTGCTATAGTCATCTTTGAAATTAAGAAGTGTATCCTTGCATTTCATTAAATTCTGGCTAATGAGATAACTGTCTTCCCAAGGAGGGAGTGATGAAGTACTCATGCCATAAAGCATAAATTAATGCTGCAAGGTTAAACACTGGAACTAACTCATGTTTCAACAAAAGCCCCTACCAGCAGTTAAATTAACTGACATAAATACCATAAAATCTGTCTTTATTTTAGTCTCAGATGATGCTTCTTTTTACACCCTTGCTTTCAGTTTGTATAACTCATTTTTGCACATTATTGCATGCATCATTTGCCATTTAAAGAATCAGCTACAACTGAAAAAAGATTTAGGAAATCAAATACTCAGGGAAAAGAACCTGTAGGTTTGAGGAATACCCCTATCACACTGTATTCTGCCTGTACTCTTTAAAGAAAATACCACAACAGACAACCACAGTTCAAAGAAACAGTTAATTATGTTGAAAATAGACGAAAGAAATCTACTTTTTCAGGTTTTTGATAGACATTTTGAAAAAAAAGCTAAGGAAAACCTGTGGTGATAATAGGTTTGATATATATTCTGGCAAAAAATTATATCACATTAATGAGGTGGCTTAAAGGGCTCATGCATTTTGTAGGAGGCATTTCAATGTATTAGTATAATTAGCAGTGATGAGAAAACTGTTTGGAACTGAATTACCTCTCATGAGTTCATTTGAGCTATATGAAATTACACCATGCAAGAAGGAAAATTATGGAGCCATCCAGAGAGAGTTCATGCCTGATTTGATCATAGTCACTAATTGGATGATCATTTTCGTAAAGCTTTTCAAATGGTTGACAGTTTCTGCCTCTCATTTTTTTTAATGGACTAGCTCTTTATTTCTTGCACTAAGCAACCAAACATACATTTATTCAAGATTTTGGTGTTTCCACAGAGACCTACAGGTGTAATTGTCACAATCTGAGCAACCTTTATCCCCTAATTAGCTGCTTTTTGGGGACCCCTGATGAGAGTTGCTGTTCTTGTTAACAATCTTAGAGAATACCTGATGAGTAAGACTCTCCAAAGTCTGATGCATGTCAGCAGATACCATATGACAGCAATTTAATGAAGTTAAAAACTGACTTGATTCTGATGGCTGGGATAGCATCCGTGTTGTATAGCTTTTGATTTCTGTTGGTCTATTTTTTTTTAACATGAATTGGGTGTTCTGGGGAAGAATAACAGAAAGGTGAAGGATACAGGAAGGAAAGCTTATTAATACAAACACTTTATGAGACCTTTTTCTGTCCTTCCTAATATCCAGTAACACTGAGCAAATTAAAATGGTGCTAACCTTCTTCACATATTTTAAGTTAGATATCTAATATATAAAATACTTGATTTGAGAGTTATTAAGCATTTAACTCAGGTATGTTTTGCCAATCTTTTACCAATGGTTTTTCTGGGTTTTTTTGTTATGTTTGGAAGGGATTTTTTTTGTTTGTTTTAATTATGCTTTCCTTTATTTAGTGCAAACATTTTGCAGTAAGAGTTAGACTTAGTGTCACCACAAGTGTAAACTATTACCAGTATTTTCCACAAATAATACATCTGGGTTGAAAAGTCAGGAAGGAAAACAGAAGAGGAATGGCTTTACAGTCTCTTAAAAGAAAAAAATGGAATGATAAGTTAAGAATACTTTAAGAATACTTCAATTACTTCAATTTAGAAATACCTCAATTACAAGTTGTAATTCAATGTTGGTAAGCCTTCTGAAGTGTTTGTGTGGACTGTTCTTGGAAATTTTTTTACAGCCTCTTATAAGAACAGAGGTTCTTTATTTCCTAAAAATTTTCAAAAGTTTTCTAGCAATCACTTACAGAGGACACTAGCACTTATTTAGATGATATTAGTATATAAATGTAGATCTACACAAAAATGTTACCATTACATGCAGTATTCTATGTTCATATAGCTCTCATACTCCAGCAGATTTTAGAGAAATATGAACAAAATATTATTTAATACTTTCAAACTTTATTACATTCACTGAATTTACCTGCAGTGTCAAGATGTCTTCCCAAAAAATCTGAAGTCCCAAAGAAATCCCAAGAAAAACAGTATTTCATAAATGTCTCTTAACTGAGTCACGATTTGAAACACACTGTTTACAAGAATTTTTAGTAAGATTCTGGCCAGCAGGTTATAGATTGTAATAGTGCAAAAGCCTAGAAGAAATTTACCACTGGTTCAATACAGGAAGAACATATGTGTTCAGAAGTATGTTTGTAGAAGGTATACACTCTGCTACTGTTTTCACGGTAAATAGAAGAACAACTGGTAGTACAAATGCCTTATTTGATGTTGTTCCTCCCTCTAATCTAGCAGAAAATTGTTCTAGTTATGCACCCCATAGTCCTTTGGCCACTTTCATGTTTAATGTCACATGGAAGACAAATGCAGCACAGCCTTTTACATCTCATAAAAATTAATACAGGGAATTCACTAAAGTTGGAAATACAGAAAAGTACTATTTGAGGTCAAATTGAGGTCATTGAGGTCAACTACAATGTAGGGCTCCCATTTCCAAATCAAGCCATATTCCTAAAGGACTCATGTCAATGGTAATAATAAGAATGGTCATTTAAGTAACTTTCTAGAGTACATTATCAATATAAAGTAAAATTATTGTCACTGATAAAAGATTCTTTTTTAACTGCAACCTCATAGTACGGTTGACAATTTTTATTCATAATGTAGCAATTATTCAATTAATCTTAATAAAATGGATTTTATAGAAACTTGGCAATATGATGCAATTGTTCCAAAAACCCACTTAGAAATTATTTCCACTTCACAGGCTACTCCCTATAGACAGTCATATGGACATTTCACTGCAGTTAAGTTGGGTTAATTTTTCACATGCAACAGTCATGTGTCTTTTTGCACAGGAAACTGATTGTTTTAGCTGAGGAAACTTTCAGCTACCTGAGGGTATGGAACAGTGTTGGTTTGCAGATACTCTATGCATGAAAAAAATCATCTGAATCAAACAGAATACTAAAGCTTGAAGTTCAGGTTTTCCTAATGGAAGAGGTTTATATGTTAAGCAAAGCAAATGAAAGCTCTATGACAGATATTTATTTCATTAAGGCATTAAAGGTGGCAGGTCTTCAGTTTGATCATAGCGCTACTGGTGTAAACTCAGTTTCTGGAAGTTTTATTACTTCAGCTTTTATGGTCGTAATATAAGAATTCTGAAAAGATACTTTTGCTCATCAGTTTTGTTCTGAATATCTGAAGTTGTGTGCACACATAAGGAGTCTGGGAAAGAGCTGTAATTGTTTTATATTTGTAACCCTGGCTGTTTATTCATATAAAGAAAACATTCCATAATAATTATGAAGATAATAATTAGAAGAGCAATGAGACAGAGTAAGGATTACAAAAGTGGAAGGCTCAGAAATGGAAACCGCAGAATGTTGTTATTAGCCTCCTTTCCAAGAAGGGACTTGATATATCAAAGTGTGAAACACACACAGAAATCAAAGTTAGGGAAGGTTTGGTTGTTTCTGAAGAAGCGTTCTTCCCAACATTTATGCTGTGAAAATGGTGTCATTTTATCAGGAATGGGTTTAAAACAACCTTTATAGTCTTTCAGGAGGATAAAATGAAATCAGTAGGCAGAAGTGGGGCACAGGCCTCAGATGTAAATGATACAACTATACTTCTAAAATACAGATTCAAAGGTGGTAGAACCATTGCCATGAAAGAGGCATATAGTTTGGAAGATTTAGCATATTATTTCTTTGAAGTACAAATTGCCCATGCCATTTTCAACAATGAGAATTAAATTACTATATTTCCCTTTAAAGGTTAAAAATCAACACATGTCCACTTGTTGGAAGATATATCCAAAAATCAGACACTGGCAATACAGTCCCTTTAATCTGTTAATATAAGGCACTGAAGAGCTCTAATTTGTACAAAACTTGTAGAAGTCCCCAAGGACAACAGTATAGCCACTGCAAATGTGTAAAGTACATATATATCCTTTGTCCAGGATTTGTCCTTTGTCAGCCTTCTGACTAGCACTAAAATCTGCACAGTAATAGTTGAGTAAAATTTTAAACTGTGTTGCTCAAAATTTGTGATTAAAACATTAAGAACACAAATTTTTTAATGGTATTTAATTTTTAGCATTACTTATTCTTCAGGATAATGAGCTTGTCTCACTATTTTTACCAGAAATGCAACTTGGATCACTGTTATTATCATAACTCGAAGGAATACAGAAATTAATAGGGATGACTTGGTAAATGGCCCTCAAAACCAATCTGTCAGACTTCAAGTAATTTTATTTATGAGGGATCTTTAAATAAACCAGAGAAAATAGTATGTTACTCCCTGGGAATATCTTTCTTTTACTGAGAAAAGTATCTGCCTTTTTTTAAAATCATTGTATTTAATGGGGGTTGGAGGGTAGAAACAGAATCCTTGAAGTCAGCAGCAACTCAAAGAAATATTCCTGAGAAACATTTCAAGCAATTCCCTAAGCAGCCTGACCCAGGATATTAGCCCTGAAGGCTTTTGCACGACCACCGCTTTCACCACTAGTGGAGACAGCTATACATCCAGATGTTGATGTTGAAAAAAATCTGTTCCCAGACTCAGCATCTGCTTCCTGAAATCAGCTAAGTCTTCTGTGAATTGATGGAATACTCAACATAAGAAAGCAAAGATGAATATTTATTTTATAGAACAGAATTTTATTTTATAGAGTAAAGCCCACAACACTGTGTTTATACATCTTCCTTTCAATGGCAACATTCAATTCAGTAAAAGAAATGCAAAAGACTTCTCAAGGATGTTAGTTTCCAGGTGTTAAAACATGGCTATATAAATTAGGTCAAGAAAATCTCAAAGACATATTTTTATACTCTGCAGGTGCTTTTTACGACTTAAAAAGCTGCATTTGAAAACTGAATTACTGAATATATGGGATATTTTGCTATAAGAATACACTTTTCCTTTTTGAGATTAGGCATCTTAAAAACTCATTGAAGTGAAGAGATGGGTAAAATGTGTATGTTCATTTTCTATTCAGGAAATGTATTGGATAGATATTACCTGCTCCCAGCCACTGGTCAATTTTATAAACCAAGTAATTGTCTGTTTTTCTAAATAATCAGCAACTGTATTCATTTTGCCCATTTTTAAATATAGAAAATGGCCTATCATTACTTTTTCCAAAGATTCTGCTATTGCAAACATTATATTATAAAGTCTAATATCTTCCTCACTGAGAAAGGTGCATTACATTTACCATACTAATCAGAAGTGGAAAAAATTGTGCGCTGCAATATTTTTAGCCCAGCCAGTGAAATCTCAAAAATTTGAGAAATATAATTCTTACAGCATACAAAGTCAAAAGTGATAAAAGGCAACGTTCATCCCCATTAATAGCTCCAGTGACTTCAATGGAATTACAGCAAGAACAAATTTGGCCCAGTCTCCTTAGCACAACAGACTGTTCACATGTGCTGCAGAACTCCTTCTGGGTCCGTGCCACAGCTATTTTCTCTCTCTCTCTCTTTTTTTTTTTTTTTTTTAATGTAGACAAAAACTTAAAAAAATTAAAAGGAGGAAATAAGGAGGGAAGGATCTACTCATATGATAAGGTGTATTTTTTACAATTAACTAGAATTTTATTCTGGGACAACAGAAGAAAATGGCGACTATGTTTAAGTGCTTGCAAAATACCACATTCTAGCACTTTAAGTGCTAGAATTCATAGCATCTGTGAAGATGTTTGCAAAAGATTAATCCACAGAAAGAAACAACAGCCGTGGTCTTCTTCATAATGATGTTCTATTATACTGCTCAGAATATTCCAGAACTACTTCTTTAATAAAATCTCAAAAATCATTCTATAAAACAGAAAGAAAGAAGATTTTGCCTTTTTGCCTCATGTATAAAGCTGTTACTCAGTCACATTAGATATTCTACAACTGTTGTTAATCTGTAGGTTAAAGTTCTTTATATATCCCGCCTCAATAGCTTTATGCTAAAAAAAGGCCAAACTGTTGATCAATGACTATAAAAAATTGAACGATTCCAAGTATTTGGCTTTTCAAACCTTCGTTAGGTCTCAATGTTGACCTGGATCTAGTCAAGAGGAAAAAAATTTAAAAGTTGCATGTTTCCAAACCTGCACTATACTTTCTTTAGACATTATTATATTGTTAAATCCAGATTCAGATTACTGAAATCAATTATATTTCTATGCATTTTTACGAGCTTTAGAAAAAGCCCTTACTTTGTCCTGTTTTTTAGTAAAGTCAATTTCATATGCTAACAGCTACAAGGGTTTATTCAAGCAAAAAAGGAGTTGTTTTGCAAACATATATTAGTCGCAGTCAAGAATCAACTTTTTCTTACTCCAACTACATTTTAAAAACCCTACTCAATTTAAAGCCACAGGTAAAGTAATTAACCATAACATACACTGCAGCTTCTCTACAAAGATACAAACTATGCTCTGTGAATTCGTATCATTGCAGATATGTAATGTGACTGTGCATCACTTGATACTTAAACTGATATTTATATCTCTTTCTCACTTTGTCCATTGTTCATCATGTGTAACTGCATCTGCATTGTGGGATGCTTGTTTTAAAACGTGAATATACAGTGGAATATTACTGAGTCCCCATTTTATGTAAATTTATTTATTACTTTTAATATATTAATTACATAGTGTTATATTACAATATTTTAATGTTTTTTGGCTCCTGACTAATAAAATGTATTTTGAAAGTACTTTCTGGTAAGATGCATCCCTGAAAGCTCCAACAGAAATCCCAGTGTAGTAGAAAATAACCTCATTCTAATGCCAAGCTTGTTTTAGATGTCTTCTTCGTTTTGATAGAACATTGTTAGGCACAATCTCAACAAAATGATCTGATTGTGCATGATACTCAGATTGCATTGGTCTTTAGACAATGTTGCACTCATTGCTCTGTCAGTTCAAAGGCTCATCATGGTATCACAGAAGAAAACATATAGTGGCATTTCCATTATGATTGGGGGTGCTGGGTCTGGCAAAGCATTGCTACGTGCAGTTTGTGATATAGTTGTCCTGCTTGTGGGCAACCCTGTCTGTGCTTCTCTGCTTTAGCACTGTATGGTGGCAATATTTTTGCTATCTTCTGTTTAAAAATATTTTACAATGTCTCTGTTGCTTTAAAAAAATATTAAAACAATTCTGGGAATTATTTAAAGAGTTTTATGATTTTGGAAAAAAAGTTTGTTCAATTTGTGCTTGCACTAAAGTGATATTGTCATTCAGAGCTTCTTGACTAGATGAAGGAGCTTCTTGTTTTCCTTCCCAGATTCATCTTATCACAGACAATGCACATTTCTATGCCTGGACATAGCTTCTCCTTCAGGCATTTGACCCACTAGCACCTTCTATCAGAGAAATTTCCACTCAACATTGCTTCCATTGTATGATAAAAAAATATTTACAGAACTAAGCATTTTTAGTCATATAGGCAAATATGTGCCTTCTTAATTTTGTTTCATTTTTCTGTACAAGTATATGTGTGACATTTGGCTCTTGACTGATATGCTGCATACCTGTTTCACTTGATTTTTTCCATGAGATATTAGAATGCCTGCCTAGCTCAGTGGGTTTTTGTACCTCTGCAAATTTTGGCCAGTATCTAAACCAGTCTTTCAATATTTGCTCTGAAAAACAGGAACTTCCTGATATATCCTCCAACATAAGCAGCCCTGGTTTAGCTTTCCCATTACCAGGGCCTTTTTTGTCTCCTTTCACTCTAAAGGAAAGCAGAAGATCTTCATGTTCTAGTAATACATCCTGAGGAAACTTTCTTCACAAACCCATTTACAAACTCACCTTCTGCCCTTTTCTTCTGCTGTCTTTGTGCTATTGCTCTCAAAATCTGCACTTCAGAGAACTTTTGTAAGTTGAAGGATTTTCCGTTCATTCTCTAAACAGATTCCCAGAAATTGCTTCCATGAAATAGCCATACACATACATATATACATTCCGAAAAAAAAATCTATAGCTTTAACAGTTATTACTTTATTTACTGATGAGATTTGATATTTGATATTTACTCCTTAGGACCTTTAATCGAACAAAAAGTGTTCTCATGAATGAAGTTTCAGTGTCATGGCAAAGAATTGCCTTTTTCTTTTCCATAGCAATAATGGTAGGATTTTTTCAGTCTCTTCACTTGGAAAAGACACCATTACCTAATGAGAGGGCACCGACAAGAATTCCACATTCCTACTGCTAACTGAAATCTGCCAAGACTGGCTTGTTTCTTCACTATGTTTTCTCTGCCAGAATTTTCCTGATTCTTTTTCCAATTCTTCATGAATCTATGGTGAGAACAAATGCAGAAAAAGCAGCATAAGGAAGACGCTTAAGCCTTGCTAAAATTTGGCTTAATTATCATGAGTTTTCCTTTTTTTTCATTCACCCTCCTGCTCCTTTCTACCCAAAAGTGCAAGTTTTGGGTTTTGAATATCTCTTCATTTTTAAAAATTTTTTCAGATCAATTTCAAGTTCTTAACAGTCATAAAAATTAGATATTTTCTTTTTGTATCTTGAACTGAAAATTGTCTTCTTCAGGCCACCCTTCGAGCTTAAATGGTGCTCTCCACACTGGAGCTCACTTGTAGTAACTGGAGAGACTACGGTTTTAGCAGAACTTTGATTTTGATCTCTTACCATGCTTATATTTAACATCTGCATAATAGCAGTGCTGAAAATACAAGGCCTACCTATAGTTTGATACAAGTGAAGTGTTGCTGTGAAAGATGTCACATTTTTAGACTCCAGCAGTTTCATGTAACCCTAACCCTCTGTAATGCTACCTACACAGAAAGGTACAATAATAAAATAAGACACAGACACTTTTGAAAAGCTAACATGTTCACAATGTTTGAGGTCTGTTAATTTTTCATTCAGAGAAAGTATTTTTAATCATTAGAAATACAAGCAAAAGTCATGGGAGTAGAACAGAAGTAGAGTCCCCAGAGACATCTAAGTGACAGGGAGATAAAGTATTACTTGTACTGAATATTCTCAGTTCACTTGGAAGACAAGGGTCACGTACTCAAACTATGCAAATAAGCATCATTCAAATTAAGTCAATGGTGCTACCATCATTTATACCAGCTTCAGCTGTAGCTCAGCACACATTTCACAATTTGTTTATCGTATACTGATAAGACTTCTAATGTGTATTTGTAACAGGAAGTAAAAATCAATAGTCACTGTGACACTAACTACACACACAAACAGTGATAATGCAACACATTTGGGTTTTTTCTGCCTGGAAGCACTTAAGAGAAAAAGAAAAGCACTTAAGAATATTAATCATTTGTGGACCATTTCATTAGACTGCAAATGTTATGGTGAAGTGACGTGTGAGTAGCTTGAAACTATTGCATATTATACGATGATTTACACTAACTATACTCATATTCTATTTCATTACTCTCTGCTTTCATAAGCATACATTTTTAAAAGGTTTACAATGTTTCATTTGTTTTTAAAAGAAAAATCAAAACAAAGCATATGTCTCATTGTATTTGCATGTCAACAGCGCTATCACAGCAAAAAGATTTTTGCCCAGTATTTACTGGATGGTGTCACATGCTACTTTAACTCACAACATCATGTACATTTAGCTGCCAGAATCAGTCCTTTTTATCTAGGTTCCATTGCCACACAAGTATAACAGCAGGAGCTTCAGCTATTTCTGAGGCTTACATATTTCAATAAATAGCAATACTTCACTAACATGGGTGACATTCTAATATGAATTTTAGGCTGCATGTCCTTAAGGAATATTTAACGTCATTGATATTCTGGTTTCAGTTATGCTATTGATACCGATAGTGGGAACACCCAATCTTTCAAACATAGACCCACATTTCAAGCACAGTTGTTATTACTGAGGCTCATTTTTATTCTGGAAGAGGCAAAGGAGAAATTTAGGCATGCACATCAAGCAATGTTTATGTAAAGTATCTGATGCTTTCATGAGTGTCTTCACGCTTGTTCTGCGCCTGGCTTGTTTGTCATGTCCAAGCAGTTTGCTCAGAACCATTTCTTCATCTTAGCTGCTGGGCCTCAGCAAATCCCACACAAATTACTCAGAGAAGATATCTAATTGGAATAAGAAAAGTAAAATTATAAGGTGACATCTCTACTTGTAACTGAAGTAATATATTAGCCTGGGCTTGCTATACCAGGCAATAAAGACAGTAACATTTTTCCTAGAGAAAAGGCTAACTTTACGCAATGATTACTCATGCATTTCTTTCCATTTCTATAAATCCAGTTCATCAGGTATCTTTATCTTTGGACTGTGTTCCAACTTAATCCCACTGAATACCAATTCTGTGTCCACACGGTTGAACAGATGTGTTCATGGTGAAATGACTCCACATACTGCCCAGTATTTAACAGAAATTTGGAAATATTTCCTCTTTTACCTGTGTGATCTTGGATTTCAGTTCAGTAATCAAGCAAAAATAGTTGGGAAGATGTACAGGAGCAGTCCATTCAGAGGTTTGAACAGGTTGCGCACATTAATACAATATCATCACTGAATATCCCTGTTTGGTCTTTTGCACGCTTGGAGTCAGTATAAATAGAGCTACATTATCTGCTGGTTCAAACCCAGCTCAATGTGTCAAACATGATACGAAATGCAAGTTAGTAGTGGCTGGGGGTTTTTGTTGGTTTTCTGTTTAAGAGTCATGTTGAAAAGAATACTGTGCATACAGGAATGTGAGGGTCGTGCAGCTGAGAAAAGTCACACACAAGAGAACAGGGGAAGAAGGAAAGTAATGATCTAACACTATGATAAAGTGGAAAGTGGTGATTTATGTTCTTTCTTTTGTTCTTTCCTTCAGTTTTGCACCTGGAAATCTTTAAAGGTGAGTAATGAAGTACTGATACTGAGCTTGTGGTAGCAAAGTTGAGTGAAAAAGTAGGATTTCTGAAATGCTTCCCCAGCTAAGCTGATAATTAGAAGGTAGCTGATTTGGAATAGAGTGGTTGTATTTAATTTTTAAGAACTCGAGCCTCTTGTTTTCTTTCACTTTTTAAAATATGATGATGATGATGATGATATTTAAAATAAACATACGTCCTTTATGTGTGGCATTCCACCGCTGCTACTAGCAGAGAGATAAAAATCAGTAGTAGAAAGGTAATGACCTGAAATTAAAAATTCTACTGTAGAAAGGGTAGGACTTTGCACAGTCATATATTTAAACATAAAATAATTGGCATCTCAGTTCAATTACACAGTTTTTTAGTCTAAAAGAGAGCAACATCCACAGAAAAGAAGCAAACCACTTATTTTCTCCATCGAAAGATCAAGTGAAAAACTCTGACTGCCATTATTTTGATTTTAAACACCTCCTTGCCCCCCAAAAACCTCTCAAGCAAACAATTATTGTACCTTTGTGAAGTTTTTATTGCTCAGAACCTTATTTGCATTTCATTATGGTGAACACGAACAGTACCTTGAATGACTGCTTTCTGAGATTCCATTAGATTATAATTCATTTTTAGACATTTTTAAAACAGTAGTGAGGTAGTTTCAACATCTGTTATTTTGCCCAATCCATTGAAGACTCTGTTGAATGAATGGGGTGCATGACAACAGAAAGCCAAGGTGACAGGCTTAGATTAAACTAATACACCAACAATAGTATCATTAGTCAAGTACTAACAGCAAATCACACTTGTATTGAAATCTAGAAATAGCTGAAAGTAAAAGGAAATCCTATAACAAAGCATCGGTTTGATAATAGCAAAGAATGATTTAATGAAAGAATAAACATTCAACACGCATTCACATTTCATGTGAAGTGCTCTTGGCTGTTAAGAGTCAAGAGCTCTTCACATGAAAGTAACATGTTTCTAACTCTTTCAGAGATGATCAACTGAAGGAGCCTTATTAATAGCTATACAGGGCTGTTGCATTGTCCTGAGTCATCTATCCTCTTGAATTATTCTTAATTGACATATAAGTCTGCATTTTCCTGCTGCTGCATTAACCAACCTGAACACAATGGGTCAGATGCTTGGCTGGTGAGAAGCAGAAGCCAGTTTACACCAGCTAAAAAACTGGCCCTTAACATTCAAATGCTTTTATTTAGTTAACTGTAAATATAGAGCTATTTAAATACAATTCACTCTTCTTGTATAAATTTTAATGTTATGTACTGTTCCCTCTCAATGCTGAGAACACTTTCACGTGAGTGCAGAATAAATGCCACAGAAGAACTGCATGAAGTAATAAACATGATACATTTTACCTGTAACAGAAGGTGCCTGTGGAGAATTTTTGTGCAGAACAGAAATGTATCAACAGTGAGATGACAAGAAACAGCTTTCTAGAAACTGATCATAAAAAGGGCAACCAGTTATCAGCCCTTTGTTACCCTCCACTGTTTATATTCCCCAAGACAACTTCTTACAGCTTAGTGTGCCATCCTAACAGAATAGCAGAATTTTGGAGCCACTATGCTATATGAAAATGACTGTTAGGTATGTTTATGTCAATTAATTCTGATTTTTGATGCTTTCTGATCATGACTGGTTTCCAATTCTTTTTTCTCTTATGGTTCATTTTAAGTTCATACATCAAGGGCTAGATTTTCATAATAGACTTCAACTTGTAACATTAACTCCAACTGAGCAACACAGTTTACTTGCCTCATAAAGAGATATCAGATGTGCAGAATAGGTGAATCTTATAAATCATCTAAATATGAAGTGGCTATCACTTTCACCTGCAAAAAACCCCTTCGTGAATTGTCTTTCTTTGCAACTGGTTTATGATATTTGTCAGGGAGAAACTCCTCAGGTGGTAGAAGTGCCACCCCATGTTCTGCTTAATTTCCTTTAGTTTTTTTAATATAAGTGGTAAAAAAAAACAAACGGGGGGAGTAGGGAATCACGATTTTCCTCTTTTTATTTGCATTAAAAAGAAAATTCTGATAGTCAACCAAAATCACTGACAATCCTAAATAAGTTTTCCCAGGCACCAGAAGGGCACTGAGAATTCTCAGTAGGCGTTGCTGGGGATTTCTAAGAGCAAGTAGAAAAACTGAACAAGAGGTAAACGGAAGGTCTTCTCCCGATAATATTTGCCCATCCAGCACATGACTGCAGTACCCTAAGCCCAAAGGCAACATGAGGGGCACAAGCATCCACAACTCTTGGGTATAAGGGGCAGAAGAGAGAACAAGGAGCTACATTGCAGCTGTAAACTCCAGGATCAATAGCTTTTCAGGTCTTTATTTTTTTTCTGAACATTTCCTAAAGGGCTTTTAGTAAAAAACAAACAAACCAAACAAATACAGATTTCTGTGACAAAATTTTGTTTACAGGTTTCTGCTTTTCATCTTCTGGACTTTACTATGTTTGTGTTTTAAGAGGAAATCAGATATATTTAGGAAAAGCAGACAAAAATCCCATTCATAAAGTTATCAGAACAGTTGAAAAACACTAATTACCATGGTAAAACTGCAATCACATATTGCTTCTTCCACCAGATCCTTGCCTTAATTGTGTCGTGAAAGGGCTAGGTCAGTAAACCTATAATATCTTTACAATTAAACACATAATTTTTGCACATAAATACAAAAATTACTGTATGCAATACTCAAATGAGATACATTTGTCTTGAATGTCAACAAATACTGATGGCTAAACCACATTCTTTTCCATTCTTTTTCCAAGGTTCTATGGGTCCTGTGTACACCACAGATACATGGGAATACTTTTCCATCACTGCAAAGTGTGTTGTTATTAATGGCTTCTCTACTATAGCCTACTTCAACCATGGTATAGCTCAGAGCAAGGTTGCTATTAACGAGCAAATACTGGATCTGTAACTGCAGTAGCGGTTTTACTCTTGCTTCTGCTGCTGGTGGAACAGTGATGAGAACATTCTTGACAGAAAGCTATAGTAGCCATACACCTACCAAGAACTGGTTCAATGCCTATATCAGGTTTTAGCCCTTGCTGTGTGGCAGTTGTTTCTAAAACAATGTTATCCATGGGAACCTCAAAGTACTTGCTAGAAATATCAGGTGTCCAGAACAGGTTTAGTCCATTGTTCTGGTTCTGACCATGAAGATTTCCAAGTGCTTCAAGGGAGGTATAAGAAACCATGTGGTAGAACATGATAAAATAATTTTCCAGCATGGAAAATTCTCTCTGGTTTCATCTAGAGAGGTGTATGCCCTGAGATATGCAGTTATCTCTCCAAGATTTTTCAATTTTCTTTTCTCATTCTCCACCCTTCTAAACCCTCTTTTTCAGTAATTTCAAGCTACATCATTTCAAAGAACTCTTTCTCGATAGTAAATTATTCTAAATACAATTTTAACCAACATAAATATCTTACATTTTGAAAGCAACTAGTGCTTTTACTACAACATCAGATTTTTGGAAAAAGAGAAAAGAAGATACTCCACTCTTTCCAAATTTTATATATATGCTGTTATTACATTTTTAGTATTTATAATTAAATTTTTGTTGTTGTTATTTTTTTAAGTCCACAATCATACTCAGGTATTGAATTAAAAAACAATTCCAGTTGCAAACACAAAGCAATAATCAATAATTACAAAGAGGAAACAAAATGAAACATAGATAAGCTATAGAAATTATTTTGCAAGGATTGTGACAATTTTACCGAAAACCGAAAAAAAGGTGTTTTACTGTAAGGTTTTTCTGGTTGTAACTGAGATGTATATATTTTGTAGGTTTACTTTGTTTTCAGGGTAAAATTGCTTTTATAATTGCAGGTGCATGAAGATGAAGATATGGCCCAAATCACACGTGAATTCTTGATATTAGCACATTGTTTCATGGATCATTGAATTTGTCTTTCATATATATGTATGTATACAAAAGACACAGAGAACTTCCATGTTATATTCTAACTATTCAAAGTGTTTGCAGAGATAGTGATCTTTCCAACTTATATTAAAAACAATCACAAAGTCACAGAGCTGAAAGCATAAAATGTATCTGAGCTTTCATTACTGTTTTCTGTCAGAAGTTCTTGGTGTCTGACACTGCAATACCACACTTTCTTCCACAGATAATAGTTTTCCATATGAGGAAGTGTATGTCCCATGTAAACACCTCCTGGGAATTTTATTTCACAGACAAGAATTAGGTTCCAAACTCCTATGTAATTAATTTATTTTCATTCATTTAAAAAAAAATTTGGTGAATCTTAGAGAAAAATCTTCACACCCTAATCTGTTGTGTGTGATTGAATTGAGTAGTAGGAAAGGGAGGAAAAGTGGTTTTATACTTAATCTTAATAAACATAGCAAAATGCCTTTGAAGAGAAAATGGTCTGTAGTTTTTGCATGTTTTCACTGTTCCCAGGAAAGACTTATCTATACCAGTGGATTTATGTTAGGATAATAACAGGAGGGAGGAAATATTCTGGGGCTTCGTTTCTTAGAAAAAAAGGACAGCTTTGTTTCCATTAAATACACATTTCACTGTGCACTAGCTAGAGGACTGATTTTGAAGGCCACGTAAAAGAGGTGCAGAACATCTGCATGGGAACCTACTCTCTATCTTTTTTTTTTCTTTTTTCCTTAATTTGCATTGTAAGCAGTGGAAATACGGTACAGTGGAAGGCTTCCTTATGGGAAAATGAGTAAGAGTCTGTAAGTTTGTATATCCAAAGGCTGTTTTAAGAAGGCTGTAGTGAATGGGCGCATTCTGAAACCATCTGAGAATAACCCCAACATGAATTAAACATGAGAAGTAGTTGTTTTAAGTTTTGCTGGTATTGCAACAGAATGTGAATGATTGCTGAGTAAAGTATAAAAGGACAGCAGATTATTAAACACAAATGGGCTGGCTAGACCCCAGAAAAAAATACTAAACCTTATGAACAACAACAATACAGGCAGATGGTAGTGGCTGCAAGGCACTTTCTCTTCAGTGATACGACTTTTATAATACTGTTATGTATATTTAACACAACTCAGAACTTATCGGTTTTTTCTGCCATGTTTCTCTGTCTTTATCATTTGACCCACTTTCTTCTATAATGCTATATGTATAAGTAGCTGGTCATAATTTTTCCTATCTTTAATAGAAAAAACAAAGATTAGACTTAAAACAAGACTACAGGTTCCAATATTAGAAACGAAATTATGTTTCAAATCTTGAAAGAAGAAAAATTGGTTACACGAGTAAGAATATGATTATCACACTATTTCAAAATGATCTTGCATTTCTCTGCAGTTAGATCTTTCAAAATATTAAGAAACTCGCTGTCCATTTTTGCCACATCTAAAAATGGGAAGACATTAGAGATGGAGGTACACTTATGCATGCTTGAATAGACTTCTATGATATGAGTAGTTATAACAACTCACTACAAAAAGAACTGTGTCCCTAGACAGAAAAATAAAATTAACAAAAGCATCTTTGCTTCAGTTGCTATTTAAATAAAATAAATTTAGATGTATTAAAGAAAGGTGTAAGCTGAAAAATGTTTGCATGTTAAGTCCACATCTTTAAAAACAGGTTGTTATACATGTATATCTTTCTCAAATATATTACAAATGTCATTAATACCCAACTACACTCTAACTTATATGTTACTTGTTCTTAATTTCTCGAGGGACCTAGAGAACTTATTCCATTTTTTTTAAAGAATTGTAATATTAAAATTTACATATGTAAATTCTCCCTCAAACCGGGTCAAAACCTGTTGACTCCTAGAGGTCTTCTGCCTCGTAAGAACACCATGGCATCCTGTTTTTTTTCATACCTAAAGTATGGAGGCTGAATATGGCAAGCAACTGAGGTAGAACAGGGAGTTATGGGGAGACTTGGTTCTGGTTGCTACCCCATGCTGTGGTGTAGTAGGAGAGTGGATACTAGACAGAATATGTCATACAAAAAGCAGTAAGAAGGACAAGGTCCCATGTATTTCTTCATATTACAGTGCATTTTTCTTGAATTGCAGCTGGGCAGGTGAGCAGAGAGCAAGGGTTAAGCCCAGTTCTTCCTTCTGCCTGCAAATGTCAGTGGCAAAGAAACAGAAACCCAAAGGAAACTGGTAAAAAGCAGCATGAAATACTCAGAAGGAAGAAAAAACTTCAGGAAATCATTCTCCCCTCCCTACCATTCCAGTCTTTTTGAATTTTAATGCTGAGTCTCTGCAATGTTTTTTTCCAGGCCAGCACAACTATTTGTCTTGCTATAACCTCACAGTAAACCTGAACTGAATAGAGTTAACTGTTACTACAGTTTGCCATGTCAAAATAATGACAGCACTGAGTTTATAACTCATTCTTATAGAGCATCTGATATTTGTAAGTAAGGCTTAGATAAAACCAAGTTCTCTATATTTAGCAATCAAAAAGATTTTGTTATTTGTAATGTGCCATATAGTATGAATCACAGATTAAATTACAGATGCACATGGCATACAGTTTAGACTAGTCACCACAACAAGTCTATGCTCACTTTTTATGATCGATCAAAATGAATCACCAAGCCACTAAATTTCAACTTGTAGCATGTAGTAAGATGGCAATTAGACTAAACTAATTAAATTTTTATTCTCGTAGTAAGAATACATTTAGTCTATGTGATGTGAGAGCCTGAGATTAGCTCAATTGGTTCGAGGACAGTGCTAATAACACCAAGGTCATGGGTTTGATCCCTGTAGAGGCCATTCACTTAAGAGTTGGACTCGATGATCCTTGTCAGTCCCTTCAAACTCAGAATATTCTGTGACTCTGGGTATACCTTCCATAGAACACTTCTCTTTTACAATTCCATTTTTGTTTAATAATGTTTTCAGTAATAAATATTAAAATGCTTTTTAAGACATTATTTACTATTAAAGGAAAAAAGTCCTTAGAGGAACAAAGGAAAATTATACTCTCATCTGACTCTAGCCTCCTGGTCCAAGACTGATAATTGTTTGCAAATCCTATATTTGATATCTAAATCATGTTCAGTGGCTTTCATTCATGATTGTAGATTGATACAGTCCTCTCTGAAAAATATATTTATCTTTTGCAACACTCATCAAACACTAAATACCTAACTAGGTTGCAAGAAGAATCTTTAATTCCATCATTTTGCTCTGGTAATTGCTTTTGCTTCCTTATGTTTAACTAGAGTAAATGAACTATAATTTTAAATTTCTCTTGACACTTGCTATCTGACATTGTATAAAACACGAACAAGGTTGTGAATGCTGAAAAAGGTAACTGTCACAAGAACAGATTAAACTACAAGAATGTATTTTAAAAGGCTGATGCAAATTCAGAAAACAGTTGGAATTTTATTCCTAAATCAGTTTCCCAGTACTGAGGTGCCATATATTGTATCTGGCTGTTTGAGTAATAACAAAAATATTATTTTCAAATAAAGAGAAAACTTTAACATGGCTAGAAAAAAATATGTTTTCTCCATCTCTTGCTGTTAGCAGAGTCCCACATCAGGAAGAAGCAAAAATTCATCTTCAAAACAGGCATGACTCCTATTTCTATAGAAGACTGTTCATTTTTAAAATGTTCATTGTTGACATAACATATACCCTAGGAAGTTAAGAATTCTCTTCTGACTTTTTTTAGCCTTTAATTTCAGGGGATTTACATACTGGCTTTCTGAAATGCATGAAGTGTTGAGGATCGGAGATGGAGAAAGCCTTCGTTTGTGTTCTTAAAAGCAGCTGTGCACATATTTTTTGAGCATTATCACCTGCCTATACAGTTGCTAGAATTTACACTTGTGAACTATTAGAACAGGTGTTCTCACACAAAAAGAGAACATCTGCAAGCATTATTCTAAAAATCAAGAAGATTGAGATTTACCTGTAAGAGTTATAAATGCTGCCAGTAGTCACAACACTGTGTATAGTAGTAAAGAATAATCTTCACAGATCTCAACAATAGAAAAAAAGTCATTTTTGTCAATATTACTTTTGTCCTAAGCAACCTATGCTTTTAAATAGCTCTTGTATTTTTTATTTGCACTTTGAAAATTATTGAAAGAATAAATAATTAAAATAAATGCTACCTACTCTTTCCAACAGCTTCTGTAAACAACCCGTTTAACAAGTTTAAATGTATTCTCTTCCAACTGGAATGAATATTTACTGCTCAGTTTTAAAACACAGTGCCTAGTGATTATATTCTCCTCTAAGACACTAATGCACAACTCCCATCCTCTACAGCAGAGCTGGCATAAAGAGATCAGAATACACCCTAGAGGATCCCAAGGATCATTCTCTGTCTTTACTGGATGTTTTCAACAAGGAATAAAATACCTAAAATTAGTCTTAGCTGCATAGGTGAAAAAGATAACATCTAGATATTTACAAATCCTCAAAGGAAGTGACCTAATTTGACCAACAGTAGCATAAATGTGCTCCATACATACTCAAACAAAAGATTAGGCATTTTTTGAAACTAAGTTATGGACTACTATTACTAATTAATATTGTCCTTCAGGCAATAGAGTTCTTACATTTTAATTTTTCTAGGTAAATATTCATTATTAATGTTTGGAATTGCTTAGTCCATACTGAAAAGACATTTTTAAATAAACAAATGGTATCTACATTATCTTTTTCCTGAAACATTCAATGTCTCTTTTTGAGTTACATGCATGGAAAGTGTGGGGTATGATTTTGATATTAAAAATGCATGTTATCCATAAACCAAAGTATTCATATGATAATTAAGGTTCTGTGCATGCTGTACAAGAGGAGGAGCAGAATCTTACAAGTGCAAGAAGTGTATGTGCTTACATAAATGAATGAGAGGGGAGATAGAAAAAAAAATAATAAATTATTTGCTAGAAATGTCAAGGAAGCCAAGGGATTTTTTAAGAAAATTAAATGAATATTCAGGTTACAGGCTCAGGATAAACATAGGAAGAACTATGTGTCTGAAAAGGAGACCTAAAAGGATAAAAGTGTTGGGAAACTGAACACTGTAGCATCAGTCCATTGGACAGTTTGAGGATATGGATTAGAACAATTTTTAGTAGATCAATAGAAAGGCTCACCAAGTTTATCAGTGTAAACTAATCTATGTAAAATGTAGACACTGAGCTGCTCAGGCCATATTACAAATGGATTTTCCAGTACCTACGTTGGTACAAAAATCTTGAAGGATTCTTCTTCAGGTTAGGTACCCAAGCACAATTCAAGTTTAGCTCTCAAGATCCTCAGTTACCGGCTAGATCAGCTTCCTTATGAAAAGTTCAAGCCACTATCCACTGCTTAAGACTTTCTCTTTTTCTGGCACCAAAACTCATATTCTCAAACCAGAGAAACATTTGTTCAGACCAAAGCTTCATCCTATGGTAGCTGCTTGCTAGCTCCCAGCCTTTGAGACTTTGCTTACTCTTTTACACATTAGGGCATTAGGAAGCACACTACCACTCTTTCCTTTGTGGAACAGCCCAGACACTGCACTGGAAATAGCAGAGACCTGTGTTCCACCCTTCCCATTTTTCCCTAATTGTCAATGTGTTTTCCCACATCAACCTTACTTCAGCATCCCAGAAACACCTCCCATGACCTGGAGTACACCTAACAGACACAGCCAACAGACACAGGCAGATTGTGCATCAGTGTCCCATCTCTGCTTCTTGGTCTTGTACATGTTCTGGAAACATCTTCAGGGATCAGTAAATGACTCCTGTGAATCTTTTGAAGAAACTAAGGATATGTCCTGCTCCAGGGAAAGGTAGCTTCATTGGAGTGGCCTCTTCAAGGAAGCTCTAGCAGCATCTTTCAGCTGCCCTGCAGGTGCAAGATCACCAAGTCCCAAAATGCACTGAGGGAGGGACAGGTAAGATCTGTCCTTACTGGACTGGGAAATGGAGAGTACTTTGATGGCAAACGCTTGAAGTTTGTCACTTCTGGCACCAGGAGAGAGGTTCCTACTCCATCTGCAACTACAGAATAGGTTTCATGTCCAGGTAGTAGACAAGGGACTTGAAGAAATGTCCAAGAAAGCATCTGAGACTTCAGACCCTGCACCTCACAGGAGTATTAGGAAAAGTCACTGAGTGATGAAATTGGAAGAGTGCCTGCTGCAGGGAATGAAGGCCTTGCTTGCCTACCTGACCTGTTGCCTAGGGAGCCTTGCTGTTTGCCAGGGGCTCAGATCTGGGATGTCCCAGAGACTGCTGAAGTTTGTCCAATCCTTGGACTCTTATCTCTGTTTCTTTGCTGCATAGGGATCAATGGTGATCCAGGGTGACCCTGATTATATCAAGTGTGACTCCATGGCTCTGTGACCATGTGCCAAAACCATTGGAGCCCAGATAATTCGTCCTCAATCCTGCTGGAAAGGGTGAAGAGTTTTAGGAGAAGATAACACACTGTGTGAAGTTAACAACAGGTTGGTCAGGTGGTGTTGAGAGCAGGGATTTGGCTTTTATAACTATCAGGACCCTCTTTGAGGATTTAAAACTGGTAGGAAGAGATGGGACTACATGCACAAGTGGGGGAAATGCGTCTTTGCATTGATCATGACCGTGACTGGCCAATCACCAACCAGGTGTAGGAGGCCTGCATGAATGAACAAGGAACTCCTGAAAAAATGGAATGCATAAAGATATCGTATAAGAGGAGGAACCTCCTATATGATAGGAGGACAGGAGAAATATATAGACTCTGAGAATGCAGGGATAGTGTTAGAAAACTGAAAGCCCATTTGGAGTTGAATCTTGGGAAGGATGTGAAGGGCAGCAATAAAGGTTTTTTTTCAGGTTCCACAGCAGCAAAATGAAATCTAGGGAAAAATACAAGCTTGTTATTGAATGGGACACGGCAGAGTGACTTAATGCTTTCTCTGCCCCTCTCCTTAGTGGGAATTCCATGTCACGGGATTCTGACTAAATGAGGACTTCTTTTTTGTAAAGGAGAATCAGGTTGGGGAACACTGTAACAATCTGAATGTACTCAAGTCTACAGATCCTAATTGGTTGCACCCAAGAGTGCTAAAGAAGCTCACTGATGTAAATGCAAGGACACTCAATATCTTTGAAAGACCATGGCGAATTGATGGAGGTTTCTGAAGATGGGAAGCGAGAAAATTATATTCCTACCTTCAAGAAAGGTAGGAAGACAGGTGTGGGGAACTACAGACTGATCAGGCTTGCCTCAATCCATGCGTAGGTCATGGAGCAAATCACATGGAAGCTGTTGCCAAACCTATTAAGGATAAGAGGATGACTGGGAGTAGTCAGCATGGATTTATGAGGGAGAACTGATGCTTGACCAATCTAATGGCTTTATACAATAAGATGCCTTGCTCAATGAATGAACAAAGTGGTGAATATTGTTTATCTCAGGTCTAGTGCAGCTTTTGACACTGTTTCCCATAACATCCTCATTGACTGACTGGTCAGTGAGGTAGATCAAAAGCTGGTTTTATACTGGGTTTGAAGGAATGGGATCACTATTCCAAAGGTCAGGAGAACAGTCATTAGGGGCATACCCAGCAGTCAGTACTGGGACCAATAATGCTTAAAATCTTCATTAATGACCTAGATGATATGGCACAAATGCTCAAACCTTGAGCATTTTTGCAGGTGGGAAGTGGTATGCTGTTCATCAGAGGAACCCCAGGAGACTAGAGAAATGGACTGACAGGAACCTTGTCAAGTTCAGCAGTGGGTAGTGCAAAGTTCTGCTCCTGGGCAAGAATAATCCCGTGAACCAGTACAGGTAGGGGGACAATTGGCTAGAAAGCAGTTTTGCAGAAAATGCCCTGGGGGCCCTAGTGAGCACCAAGCTGACCATGAGCCAGCAATGCATTCTTGTGACAAGGGAGGTCACGAGTATGCTGGGCTGCATTAGGAAGGGCTTTGTCAGCATGTTGATGAAGATGGTCCTTGCCCATTATTTGGCATTGGTAAAAAATCTGGAGTGCTTTGTTCAGTTCTGGGCTCTCCAGCTGAAGCAAGACTTGGCCATACTGGCACAAATCTAGTGAAGGGTCACAAAGACATTAGGGGATAGGAGCATCTAATACACATCAAGAGAGCTGGAACTGTTCAGCTTAGAGAAGAAAAAGCCAGGCCTTGGAGGAAAAGACAGATCTTATCAATGTGTATAAATGTTTGCTGAATGTGAATAAATAAGATTGAGTCATACTCTTTTCAGTGGTATCTGGTGAAAGAACAAGAGGCAATGGGCACAAAGTGAAATGCAGGCTAATCTATTTAAACACCTTTACTGTGAAAATGTTCAAATACTGGGCAGATTGCCTGAAGAACTCATCAGTCTCCACCTTTGAAGACCTTCAAGCTCAATTTCACAAGGCCCTGAGCAACCTGCTTTAGTTTACCCAGCTTTCAGCAGGGGATTGAACTATATGATTTCCAAACCTCGACCATTCTGACATCCTGGTTTGAAGCACTTGCCAGTTTCTCTGAAGTGAGCTGACATCTTTTACCATGGCAGTTTTTGCTCTGCAGTGGGATCACAGCTGGGAAGGCCATCATGTCTTTCACCAGCTCTTTCCAACTTGCTGTTGGTTGGTGTCAGTCTTGCACGCTGTTGTAGCTTCAGATGGTTATCTGCATCTTATTAAATGAAAGAAACCCTCAGAACTGAAACAGCTGTCCTAAGATTTAAATTCTCAGTTTTTAGAAATGGAGGAAATCTACCTTAACATGCTTATACTTTTTATAAATTTCCAGCAGATGGTGAGAGTGGGTGTGTGTTTGATAAAAATCACATAATCTATTTGAGAACAGCGCTAAAAGAATAGTGTTACAAACACCTAAAAAGCCTTAGGTTAGTAATCTAGCTCTTAAAACGATCATATGGGTGTTTTATTGCTTGAGGAGTTGAATGTTTAAGCTAGAAAAGTGGCATTATCATCATTAAAATTATTTTAAATTAATGTAACAAGCAGTACCATATTGAGTGGGATTTGAATATTCCATGAAGCCCTGTGCTATTGAGGTAGATATTTTAGTTATCATCTAAACATTAATATATTGCATAAGATAAGATTATCTGTTGTCTTATTTCCAATAATATGGGCAAATGCTGTAGCACTAAAGATGCAGCTGTAATATCAACTTAGAGCTGGGAGTGATTTGACCCTTCCTCTATTAGTTATGCAGCTGAAATAAAAAATAAATTTACACAAAGGCTAGAAAACATCTTTTTCTTCCTGATGTTACCTTAATTATCAGGTTGGTAATGAGTTTGACTTCAATTTCCTTTTGATTTTTGCAGACATGAGGATCTTTCCTTACTTGCTTCAATTCAACAAGCAGTATGAAATTGGTAATATATGTTTGAATTGACCACCCCAAATGTTAGAGTTCAGAACTTGAGGTGAGCTGAAGTCAACCATGTACTGCATGCTGTGTGGTCCATAACACTATTTTTTGTCGTCTTCATACCTGAGATTTGCCTCCCATCATGAGCACACGGAACACAAGTCTTATACACTGTAGTGCTTCTGAGTTGCAGAAGTAATATGAATCCTGTACCTTCATTCACTTCCTTGCATACATGAGCTAGCTATTGGGTTGCATGGAAGTGGGTAGAAGTAAATAAAAGTGCTGAAGAGGTAAGTTCAACACAAGGTATAAGCCAGTGGAATATGTGTAGCAACCTATTTTGTAGAGCCCAGCAGAAAAGATGACATTTTGTTGTTATCCAATATTTTCCCATTATAGTTCTATCAAACTCATAATATAAAATGTACCATTAGGATTCATAAAAGATTTCTTTCAACAGGCATTTCTTATACTTTATAAACAATTCATTTGGAAAAGAATGTCAAGAGAGCAAGTCTTAACATGATATTTATATATCACTTGCTGGTGGCTTAGACTTTGAACTCTCTGTCTGACAAGGGAAGTGATACAAATACTATCCTCAGTGAATTAGTTGAAAGAAAAAACAGAGAACACTGTGGGAGGACAGAGGGACAGAGTCTGCTTTTTTTTTTTTTTTTTAATTGGAGGGATCAGATCCTCAACTCGTCCATTAAGTCAATAAAGCTAGTCTCATAAACACCAGCTGAAAATTTTGGCTTTTGCCTTAGTGATGTATCTTCCTATTCTGTAGTGAGACACGTACTAAGAAAAGGCTTGGAAAAGGTTGGCTGAGTGAGTCGACTCAAGAAATTGGAAAGCAACATGGGGAAAAAAATCCTCAAAAATAAGAATAGCAGGCACACTCAGAAGGGTTTGCACTGAACAAACTGAGCAGATGATGAGAGATTAGAGAGAGGGCCTTGGCTAGAGACAAGGAAAGACTTAAAGATGAGGAGCTGAGCTATGCCCAAAATACAAGCTAGAGTGAGTGGAAGGCTTTGTAAAGGGAACTGACATGATCAGAGTAAAGAAATTTTTTATAGAGTAAAATCACTTTCCATTTTCAGCTGCTCAGGGTTTTTTTCTCTTAAAATGTTTTGCTATGCTATGCTTATTTGCTGACTGTTACAAATTTAAGGTTGTGTTTCTTTCTACTCTGTCCCTCCATCCATCAGTCAAGTGGTAGCAGTTGTGAGACAGAACCTGGGAGAGTGAAAAAAAAAAAGCAGTTTCCTCTTAGACAGCAGAAGGGGCAGCAAGAGGGGCACAGAACAGATGAGAAAACAGCCAACTCATTTACAGATTTTCTCATTTGAGGTTCTTGATACAAAAACATTCCTGGTTCTGATGTGCAGACTGAGGCTTGTCTATATATTTATAAAATTAAGTGAAGTGCAAATCACACTAGAAGATTTATGCTAACGGTGTTTCTAAAACACACTAAAATGAGTAGAATGTAACACCAACTGCTTCTTGCAACTATACTTCTTCCATAGAAACATTTTTAATAGTTAAGCAAGTAAAATAAAACAATAGTCTGGTAGCTGAACCTAATACTTCTGGATCTAGTATAGTGCCTTGCCACAGACTCCCTTCCTGACCTTAGCTCTTTCCCAGTTCTCATAGAGATGAGACACCTAATTCAAAAACAGTGTTGTTGAAAACTCTTGCTTAGCTGCTTCTTTATCCTCAGGATACCTGCAATGCATGTGCATTCTAGCTTTAGAGGTTCTCTGGGTACTTGCATTTGTGATTTTATAGTGTTCTCTAATTGATAGGACTGAGGAGCCTGTCACAGATCTTGTATTCAACCCTTACTAGAATTCAGAAACTAGAGGATCATCCACCTAGGATGACTGGAAGGCTCCATCTGGTTCTGAGAGTGTATCTGGTATGCAAACAGAAGACCAAACCTCAAAAAATACAGCTGCAGTTGCTATTTTAAAAAACAGAGAGAGGACATGTCCCCTTTGTACGATAGTCCAGTGGTGGGGGGTCTTGTCGGGACATTTGAAACACAGATTTAGTTCTCTTCCTGAGGAAATTCAGCCTTTCATTTCCCACCTCTCAAGAGTCATTTAATCTCCTGTCTAGAGCTTATTTTGGGTGGGAACATTCTTCACCTCTTCTGCTGAAGCAGTGCTGCTGTACAGAAAAAATTCCAGAGGCACTGCCTGTGGAAGCCTAACTCCCATGTATGCTTTAGGGAATCCCATTTGTGATTCTGGAGTGTACTGTGGGAAGAAAATCTATCAGCATTAGACATTGGGGAGAGGTGGGGTGGGGAGCCGGAGGGGTGGGGGTTTGGCCAGTTTTATCCTTCTAAGTCCAATATTGAACCTCCTTTAATTGTACCTTACCTAAAAGAACTGTTGTGAAGATAAATAAACTGAGATTTCAGATACTGATGTAGTGAATGCAGAACAAGTATTTTGAACAGAATGTGCATGTATGGGTTTGAATTTTATGATTCATACCACAAAATTATGAATATGCATGGAAAAGTTACTGTTCATAGGACTTGCAATACCAATGAAAAGATACATTCATTAATAAAACATTGGGGAAGGAAATCAAGTAGATTTGACATTTTTAATGAGAAATGGAAAGTTATTATATTTTCATTTAATCAGAACATTTTACAACAGAAGAAATTTGGATTAGGTATTGACAGAGTGTCACCTGATAAAATGTGTGGTGAAGTTTGAGCAGCAGATGTCTCACCCAGGGACGCTTCCCTGAGGAAACAGCAGGAACCTCCTGTACACTCACTTTGCCTGGCAGTCATCTCCCGACCAGCTGCCAATTTTAAACTATAGCAAGTCTCTCAGTTTATAGTCCTTTCAAGCTAAAATCTGTTACATTTGGGGAAAAATAGCAATACTTATGTAAATCAATAATTGCATTGTATGTAATACAGTAAATCCATAACATGCCTAGAGTGACACTAACAACATCATGCACGGGTGTGTTATCAAGCAACAAAATGATTCATATGCATTAGACTCTGAATATGTCTTGTTCAAGCACTCATTTTGTTTGGCACAAACAGCCCTCCTTTTGCAACCGAGGAATAAATATCGCTTTGTTTCATCACTTTTTTTTTTTTCTTCAATGAAACTATTTGCTAAGGCTAAATCCTAGCCTCCATTCACATCACAGCTCTGCCTTCAGTTTAAATATAATACACAGCGATGATTACCAGTGTGTGCTATCTTTCATTCTGAACTACAGACCGCTGGTCAAGCAGCCATGCGGAAGTTGGTGAAAATCTGGTTTCTTCATATTAAAGAGAGTTTCAAAATGAGAGGTAGATTTAACATAATAATAGAAAAGAAAATACTGTGGAAGTACTGTGTCTGTTTGTGGAAGTTACCATGAAAAGAGCCTTAAATTAACTATCCTTTCATTCTACATGTTAGCCTCCTATTTTGTTGCCATGTTATGCTGGCTTACGTGTCACAAAAAGTTCCAGTCATGAATACAGACACAATTTTTACAGCTTGCTTTGGTGTTTCTCCAGATAACCAAATCTGGAAATATTATTGTATTATTTTAAGTGAAAACACATGAAAGATGGCAGCTTGATCATACAAGGGAATTGAGAACTAAGGGCCAAGACAGGTGTAGGTAGAGTCAATTGTTACAGCTGTTCTGTGATGTATACTCAAACAATTCCCACTGTCAAACTGAAACAGGATTTCCAAATATTTTTTCACAGGCATGTGTGGGATTTTAGCTCTCAGTAATAAGTCTGACCCAGAGCAGATTGGAACTGGCAGTGCCAATATGCAAGTTCTACCTTTACATATGGAAATTACCATTCCTATGGCTCCCCAAGACAGAAAGACCCTCTAAAGAAATCAAAATTAGTAATGTATGCATTTGGTACAATTTTACAAAAGTTTAAGGAAACAGTGATAATAAGAGAGGGATTTGACCATACCATTTCTAAAGAAACCACAACCCAAATACCACTTTCATATTGGAGACTAACAAAGACAATGGGATGCCCATTTTGCTCCATTTGTAATTTGGCTCCACTTGGTAGTCTCATGCTTAATCACATTTAGAGACTGGACTCTGATTTCTACTTCCCAGTTTCTGGATCACAGTTGTAGTTTGAGACCCCTAAAATCCAATTCCCGAGTCCAAGCCCCCCTCCTACATCTCACCCCAGTGTGAGATGGGTTTTCCAGACACAAGACTCAATATGGGGGGAAGGGAATTATATTGCAATAACTATACAAATAAATATTACAATACAGTATATACATAGTCTTAACTATCTCTCCTATGATAAAGTAGTATTTACAATGGAACAAATCTCTTCTCCCTCCAATAAAAGTCCAGAAGGGAAAAGGAAAGATCCTTTCCACTCTCAGGACAGCAGTGTCTCTCCTCTTCAATGTAGCAGTCGTAGCTGGAGTTGTTATAGTTGGATCTCTGTCTAATACACACAAGGGGGTCTCCTCTCACCCCCCTCGGCCTTTCGACTCCAAGTGAAGGTCTCACCCGTGGACTGCCAGCAGGGACAAAACTCAGTTCACCACGGCCATATCACGAAGTGCAGGAGCATCTTAGTGAAAGTCTCTTCCTCAGTGGATTTACCTCTGAGTCAGAATGTCTTGGGCAGCTTTCAGTTGAAAGTCTTCGCCTCAAGAGTTCTACCAGAGCTCCTGTGCTCTGTTTCAAAGCTGCCAGCCTGGCAGCAGCGGGGGGGCCAAGGTCACCCCCTCCGCATTCCATCCGGTCGTCCCAGTCCAGCTCCGGGACTCCTCCAAGCTTCTTAGCTCCTCTCTCTGGTACTGCTGCACTCCAAGACTACTCTGAAGCCGGAGTCCATCTCCCTCCTCCAAGGAGGGGTCTCAAAAGGGTTTTGGGGGGTTTGGTTCAGCTCTTACCCCAAAACTCTGCATAGAGCTTAGTCCTGCTCTGTCTCTCTCTTTGTTAGACATCTCTGTGTCTTCTTGCTTGGCCGCAAGCCGCCTCTGCTGATTTTCTTGTCTTTTGGCTTTCAGCCATAGCCTCTGCTCAGCGCTGTCTCTGCTGCCGCTCCTGCTGCCCACTCGCAGTGGAGAAAAACTCCCAGCTTCTCAGTAACAGACCTCAGTCCAGTTTAACACTGTTTCTGAGTTTCTGTAACCTCCAGCCGGGAGCTGGGGGGGGCCTGGGCCCCTCAACAGGGCTCCTGGTCCCTCTCTCTCTCCTCGTGGTCTCAGAACATGGGCACTCTCTCCCAACAACTACCTCATCAACCTTCTTTTCTGGTCTGGTTGTGATATGTTTAAATTTTGCAGGAGCACTGATTGGATCAACCCCAAGGGACACCACCCCCTCGGGGGTTACCATCTTTTTAACTCCAGGGGGAAACCTTTTTTTCCCCCACCGCAATGACTCACATTTTTCCTTTCATTTTATTTGAAATATCAGAAATATTTCTACCAATAATGGAATAGTGAGGGACCTTGACTCTCAACAACTCTTAAGACTTTCAGTTGTCCAGTTTTGAAGCCTGGAAATATTGCTGTCCTATGTTGGCTAAATGTTGAGTTAGAATCCTTCTAAATTTAGCCTCATGGCTTTCCATCTGAAGCAAGAGACTTCTACTGAAGAGCAAAATTCACATAATCTCTTCTTCTTTCCACATTCACTAGCAGAATGTATGATCTCTTTTTGGACCATTTCTATTTGTAGTCATGCCCTCTGCCTTTAGCACCTGTTTTCCAGATATTATAATCATCCTTTTTATTGCCATTATATTAATTTTTATTTTAAATTAAGATAATTAATTCATATCTGCTAAAGAAAAAATGGCATATTCATGGCAAAACTTAAAACTGGCCTTTATGACAAGATATCTGTTTGTAAAAAAGATGCAAGAAAGGCATCAGCAACCTTTTAAAATATTGATTATGGGTAACATTTTAGAAACATTTCATACTCTTAATTCCCATTGATGTCAAATCTCAGATTGCTGCCTAAGAAATTTTTACACTCCATCCAATAATTGTGAAAGTAAGAAGACTGTTTTGCTAAAGTCGCAGCAATTTCCTGTCCAGCAGAGCCATTCAGATGGAAGGCTGTGGTGAATATGGCTTGCTTGACTTGATTGTAGCGCTAATATCTTCTTCCTGCAAGGCATTTCACATCTATTTTCTTTTCTTTTTTTCTTTTTTTTTTTTTTAAGCTTCAATCTGCACTGATGAAGTGGAGCAGAATCAAGACAGGTTTGAACTGTGCTGCTTCCTTGGCTGAGTTTTATCCTTTTTCTTAATGAAGTCTTAGAAATGCTAAGGAAATTACATCCAATAATTTGCTAGCTGGACCCCTGCCCTTAACTACTTGTAAAAAAGCAGTGCTGACATATGTCTCCTGTTTTGTTGGATGCATTTGAGAGGTAACGTTGAAGTAAGTTTGGTTACATTTTGATAATATAGGTGTCTCTGATTCCTGCCATGCTGTTTTAAGCATGGAATTTTTTACAGTTACGGTATAGCTATGATTGATGATGTCTTAGTGATAGGTACAGACAGTGTTCATGCTGTCTTTGCTAAATCTTACTTTTCCTATCTATAGCCATAGGGTTTTGCTCGTCAGTATGATTTAACTTGCCTTACTGGACAATTTCTTTCCTCTCAGAAGTATGAAAGGAATATTTTTCTTCTCTAGGACTGTGACATGTAGCCTTCTATTAGGCTTCACCTTGCTTCATCCTCAACATATGAAATTATTTAGAATAGAAATACTGAGTGTCTGATATTCACCTTCTATTTCTATATTTCACCCAAAGAAAAATTTTAGCTGGAAAACGACAAACTTTTCCATTTGGCTAGTATTTCTTGAGTCATTGTCTGAGCAAGGGGTAATTCCAGTGGGTATGCCCAATATCCCAGAGTCCTGGACAAATGGCCGGAGTTCACATATAACGATTTTAGTACACTGTGCTCAGTGTAAAAACATTGTAGGAAAATTTCTACATTAACAAGAAGATTGCTTTGCCGTTACCATCCACATATGACCCATGTGCAGCACTTTGGTAGTAGATCTTCCACATCCAAGATGCAGTACGATACAGACTCATTGCACAGCAGCTGTGTAACATATAAACATATTTCTGGCCAGTAAAGTTTAGGAGAAATTAAAGGAACTTGGATATATTTTGCAGGAGATTTAGATGTGCACATTTCATTTTCATTTACTTATTATGCTGTCTCTACTTTCTGATTTTCTGACCAAGGAAGAAAAGCTGAAGTAGAGGAATGACTGAGAGAAATGAACAGTCCACTAAGCACAGCGCTAAGGGGTTTTCCAGTTAGGTATGTGAGTTATAATTGGGCTTATTTTCTAACTAATTGAGTCAAACTAATTTCTTTCCATAGTTCTTTGGAGTCTTAATGTAAATATAATTTGCTTTATTTAATTTGTTAACAAAATTTTTATATATACTGGGACATTCCACATGAGGGAATGTGGAATCTGTGAACCCACTGCTACTGCTGAGACTGAGGACTATATATATTCTACAAAGGTTTTTTCTCCTATCTGAATCCCTTAAATTGGATTAAAAGCTGAACGACATCCTTCCCGTTTCCACACCACCCTCACCTCCTGCTTTGGAGTAACAATGGGAAAATGTTCTGGTTTGCAGTTTACTATCACTTTTTTCTCTAATTACTTGTTTCACACATGAAAATATGTTTGCTGATTTTATTTGCCCTGGAGTCTGCCTTTTAATGCATTTATCTATTGAGATTATATATTTTTACACATCACTACAGAAGAGTCACTCTGAGTGTCATATTTTTTAATATCAAAAATTTGTATGCTTTGAGAATCCAATATCTTCACATCAACAAGTAATTTATTTCAGTAAAGACAGAGCAACAGAACATATCTCACTTTCTATGTTTGCATTTTGATATACTGATATGTATTAAAAGTACATGCTAGCTCTGAGTATGAGTGGGTGACTTACATATGTCTATTTATATTCCATTTCTGACCAAAGAACAGAAGGGACACTTCAGCAAATTAGATGTAACCTATTAAATACAATTATCATGGGTATTTTTTCTACTGAGAGTTAAAAATCATTTGACTTAAAGCTTCTTTTCTGTTGTCTGTACTTTATCCCTCAGGTTATAAATCTATTTTGTAATTACTCCCTTCTTATCTCAGAAACTTTGCCTGACACACCATTCCATATGTTTATGATTCTCTGAATGAAAAAGTGTTCCCTGACAACCATTCAGATTTTTTTCCTTTAATTTCCATTTATGTCTTATTGTCTTATAATGTTCAGTTGAAAATATATGTTGCAATATTGTGTGACATTATCTGTATTACTTAAGATTTTATATAACCATACATCAATGAAACATCAGATAAATCTCATGCTTCTCCTTTTTTACCTACCTCTTCCCTTCCAGAGCTGAATAGGTAGTAGATTCAATTTAGTCTCTATGACAAGTTGACTTTAAGCATTTCTTACAAACCTAGGACAGAACACATCTGCAATTTTGTTTGAGTCACTTTGAAAAGTGAACTGTATTTATATAGTTTCCTAAGTCTTCTCTGCAATTAGAAAAAAGAGGAAAATTTGTTAAATATTTGTACTCAGTACTATACAGTATTGTTTACAGAACTTCATAGATTTACTCGCATTTGCAAATTGAGGGAATAATCCAGAACCACACTGAATAAGAGCTTCAGGACTGGAACACTATATAATGTTACCTGACTAATTTGCTGGACTTCCTAATAAATAACTAAGTTACACAAGAAAGGTATTCAGATGATTTGTAATCCTGCAGTAATGGCTTCTAAATAGTTAAGATTACACTGAGAGATGAGAACCTTTTTCCCCTATATGCCATATACCAGCAGGGGACAAAATCAATCTTGTGAAGGCTCTGATTACTTGTGCTGCAAGTTTCTTGTCAGCAGATTCAAAATGTGCAGTGGAATGAATCTTCTGCAAGGTAGACGTGCTGTCTGTCAGCTGGGCATCTTTCCTCCCCTCTGTCTTCTCTTTCCTCCACCTTAACTTCCCATGGAATATGTGGTTATGATAAATCAGAAGAAGAGAAAATACAGGATGCTTCAGATGGTTTTAATCCTCTACTGTTAACAAAGACAAAAGGTGACATGAATCTTAGTATCTTCCTGATGAAAAGTGTACCCTTGAAGTGAGAATTTGAGGAAGTTAAGGAAGAAATTAAGGAATTGCTTTTGTTTAAAATATAATGTTACTTGAGTGTATTTAAAAAATGTTGTGTTCAAAGGACTGTGATTTAATCTGAAGAAGAGACAGTGAATAAAATTCAAGATAAAACACATGTCTTGTTAGAAAGGCTATGGAAAAAACCCTAGGGTAAAAGCAAGCACTCTGGGAAGCTGAAAATCCAAATCATGATCTGAACAGAATGTCAGTCAGCCTTTTCCTTTATAGTAATCCAAACCAAATCCATATCTGGTCCTCAACAGACTTTTGAGATTCTGTAGTAAAGACTTTGGGGGGTGTTACGCTTGAATTTTGTTCAAGAGAACTTTAGGAAAATAATTTGTTTTTCAATGAAGTTAAAGTTACTTATAGCAAGCTAAGAAAGAAATTCATTGTTTTGAAAAACAAAATGTATCATGCATTTTAACCATGTTTTCTCTCAGTACTATAGAAAAGGAACATGTATGGTTATGCTGCTTTGGTGAGGAGAAGTGCCAGTTTTACTGCTTAGAGCTCTAATATCGAGGTCCAGTTTACAGCCTGTGGAATTATTGCTTCTTTCTCCCCATCTTCGGTACCCTTCAGTAACCTCAGAAAAGAATTATTGGTTCCAAATAAATATTCCCAGAGTAATGCATCCTGGAGAACTTGAAAAAAAGATTGCAAAATGGGAACTAAAGATTCTTAAAATTCTACCACAAATGCAGCACCTAGCATCTTGAGCAGTCCATGAGAGTATGATTTAATTCAGTCTTCCAATAAGCACAATTAGACAGACAGGTGGGTTGGTGAAGAACTATCATCTTGCAGATTAAGAATTATCCTGCAGACAGAGAACTGCATAGAGGAAATGGTCCAACAAGCATTACAGTATGATGTTAGTTTTGTTTTCTACTTCCAAATTCTAACCATCTAACCATTTTCTCTCCTAGGATTCTTGTCTCCAATGCTATTCAAGTTTATGAGCTAAAATTGACAATTTTATAACCAGAGGCCTGAAATTCTGTTCAAAGGCAAAAAGCCAGGAAATGTTTCATTTTAGCAGCCATGTGGCTGAGAATTTTATCAGTTGTCAGATTCGTTGATATTTAGTTTTGCTTGCTAATCAAATTTCCAAAGACCTAAATTACTCCCAACACTCAATGCTCACACTGCTCCTCACAATGGCAGAGATATACCACTGCCAGCAGAACTAGAGAATCAGTAGAAATTTCATTTGCAACTTCAACTCCTTTTCTGCAAGAAGCCTCACAGAAGGGGGAAACAGACCACGGCAATCTTCAGACGGCTTTGAACTGGCTATTTCATCAGTCTTCCAGATAATGGTTGTGTGCTGTGGAAGAGGAAGTGAGAATAACTATACTTTTTCATCTTTTCTCATGATACTTGGGACAGAGAAATAAAGATGCCATTGATTTCAGGCCGAAAAGGTGATCCTGCTGTGCTCCTGTCACCAACAACAACATGAATCAGCTATTTCCCGTGCTGTTGAGTACTGTCCCTGCCCCATGCATATTTGAATCCATCTTAAGTAAAAAATAATATTTTGTGAATTACAGTTTATTCAAACAAGCAGTAACTTGCAATGAAATTGTCATCATAGCATATATTATACGCCTATGAGAGAGTTTTCTATTTCCCAGATCTTCCCCCAGCCTCTTCCCAAACCTCTTACTCAACTTTGGACACATTGGAGCTAAGCTCAGACATTGCTGTTTGAAGCACTGCCCAATATCTAAAAGGATGAAAGCTCTTATAAATGGTAGCCAGTCACTGAATAGGGTATCATCTCACACGGGAAAGTGCAGTCTTGATAAGATGCTCTGTGGGCTTTAGGTTCAAGACCATTGCTGAAGACTGGGAGATATTAAGAGAGCGGCATTATAGTCACCTCCAGCTATGACCACTTTCACCAAGGTCCTGTAGAAGTGCCTAGGTGGTCAAAGGATGGAGGAGCAGAGGCACCACACTTTCTCCAGGCATGAAGAGCTGGCATTCAGGAGCCTGAGCCAACTGCACAGATGAATTTTGTAGCATTGCTGCTTAGACTGAAATTGACCCTACACGTTATAGAGAATAACTTAGAAAAATCCTTTTTACACTGCCAAATTAAAAAAAAAAATAAAATTGAAGATACAGTATAGATTACAGTAAAGGGAAACTCAAAGTTGGCTAATGTATTTGAATTCCAAAGTAGCAATCAATTAGTTTATCATTAATCAGATAATTTTGGGGTTTGTGAATAATATGAAATGAAAAGAAGAAATAACTACCAGGATAATTTTCAGGAACCATCTCTCAGCTTTATAAACTAATCCTCCTCTAATGGCCCTTTTTAATGTAATTTATAGGTTCATCATTACCCTTTTTGTATTAGTAATTATTTCTAAAATACCAAAGAACCATCTTTTTTTCAAGGTCTTTCTATGTGCCTGATTTACAGCTAGACTCATGTTGGACTCTGTCTTTCTGAGGTTTGACATTTCAAAATATTTATAGCTCTTTTACATTAATGCCTTTCTCATGAATCTGAAGGTGACCGTTACTTCTTTCATCTTGTTGTAATTAAATGGATCAACTGTAGCTTTATTATTTCCACTATTTATCTGTGCAGCATGTTAAAATATTCAGATTAGCAAGGGATATTGAACAGTATGTGAATTATAACAAACAAATATTTCCTAAAACATAGGTTAAACTTGATGCATTGGCTAAGAAATTGTTCCAAGTGAAAGCACAAAATCTTTAATATTTTATTGATCAGATCTAAACCTTCTGCCCAAAGTGGCAATTAAATTTCAATTAAACTGACTGAAAGCATCATATTAAATTTCAGCACTTTACGAGCTATCAGATAATGCTGCAGGACAAATCTTTAGTATGATCACACTCTTTTCAAATTATATTATCCTGTTCATTCACAATAAAAGTGACAGGTTTAGGTATACTTTCAATATTTCTTGAATATAAACCCTCTAATGAACACATTTTATTGCCTTTAAATCAATTATTATTGGATATTTTAATAAAGTGAATTGAGCACTTTGTTTTACACACTGCTTAGAAGTTATTATATTTTGCAGTCAGCATAGCAAAGAACAGTAGCAGTATGACAGAAATATCCAAATACCTAACCTTATGCTATAAATTAAATCAGCTATTTACAATTATGAATATGCTACATTCCATTTCACAACAGCTACTGGTACAACATGTCAGTTAATAACTGATTAAATCTTAAGGCTTTGAGTCCCACTTCTTCCAGCACTGTGTTTCAATAAATAAGTTCAAGATATAATCAAAATTGCAAGAAGACCCTGAAAGTGCTTTTAAAGTCTCATATGAAGACTCAGTATTTTAATGCTACCTCTACCTTTGTTCCATTGGCTCTGTATGTGTGTTGATGTTTAGATTGGCCAAAATACAGCTGTTGGTGGATAAATTTATTTAACTCAGAGGACATTACCACTCAGTCTCCTTTTAAATTACACAGATACACATATTTAAGTGTAAATAACAACATTCACTAGATTTTTATCATGAGATATGGATTAGACATGAGGCAAATCTAACGAGAGACTGAGAATAGTCAAATTCATTTCACTTAGCAGGTGTTTGGGCATGTAGAACTGCATAGAAATCTATATTCTATATTGATGTTAAAACGTTATTTTGTTCTTAGGGATGATTACCTGAAAATAATTATCCACAGAATTCGTAGATTAAATTCCCAGGTGGACTTTTAGAGTTCTGTATAGTCATTATGTGAGGGAATACCTATAACATTCATAAATTCTCTGCTTATGAAGATGTAGATGTCAGTGGTAAGACAGACAGGTAACATAACTGTTTTGGGACAAGACTTCCTGTGAATTCATCATCTACCAGTAAGTGGTGTCTTATGTAGCCTCTTAATTCCTTAAATTTAATTGTCCTGCAGCTAAGGCTTCAGGAAGAGCAGCATAAAAGACTAAAAGAAATGCTCCCAGTAGAGTCCAGTTGCCCCTTGCTGCAAACAAGTCCATCTTCTCTAATAGTGACATTTTTTTTCCCTTTTCATATCATACCAGTTTTTCAATGAGATTGGGAGAGAAATAAAAATCAATAAAGGTAAATACAGAGGAGCAGAGGGAGCACCTTCCTTTAGAGGAACATGTTTTTTGTACTTGAAGAGTAGAGTTAAAATTCTGAGGCATGCCTTTTGCTGATACATAACAACACAATATTCCAGAGATTGTGTTATTTCATATGAATAAGTATGTTTTGTTTATTTCTATAAGTAAACACTTCTTTTTCATTCAACTCTCCTTCTCCCTTGGGAGCAGAGTGAAGATGTTTCTAAGGAAATAGGAAAAAAAGGCTTTTGCAGAATGACAAAACTACAGAAAGCATTCTTTTGAATCCACTGCTCTTTTTTATTTTTCTGTATATGTCATGACAAGAGAAGTCCTGCAGAGGGTCAAACAGTACTTAAGTAGTTAAGTAAAGGAATTGCCCTCCAGAGCAGGTGTTCATGCTGTCACAGCAGGCAGGGAGAGTATTTGTTGCATCAAATGCAGTTTGCTCAGCATGTATTCACACCTCCCCTGACCCCAACACTTCCCGGCTTTGCTACCAGGAAAGTCTCGTGAGAGAGGAGGTGTGTTTGAAAGGAGTGTGGGTGGACCATTTCAGCAGTGAGACGCTTTTGGCTGCGCAAGCAAGTGAACAGCAGCCATTTTTAAAAACCTGGATCTTCCCCTGCCCTTGTTTAAGAAAGGTCCTTACCCACGTCCCAGCAATGCAGCTAGCCAAGCTGCCTGCACGCAGTGAGCATGCTGCTGGAGTTGCACTGTCCACTGACAGTTCCCAACCTGCTTCCTCCTGTTGGCCTGACCAGCAGATTTGGCAGTATTTCTGAAGTCCTAATCCTCTTAAAAAGCATCTCTCCTATGAACAGATTGAGAGCCACACAGGGCATTCAAGGTGTTCACCCACCGTGTCAGAGGAAGTCAATAGATCCACACAGGACACCATTCAAAGTAGTTTGGTTAATCACCTACGGGATAATAAGTTGGAAATAAGGCTAGGTTTAGATCACTTGTGCCTGATCTACCTGTATCTGCTGTGGTTGAAGAAATGTTTTCCTCTAATTTATCAACCTTCTTTCAGTCCAACCTGCTCCATACGGATCAGGTGTTTGATACAGCAACGATATGGAGTAATGGAGGTTAAATTTCTAGGGAAAAATCTTTTTCTCTCATGCTGCCGTAGCCTTGACTATTTTTCAAAGAGCTAGATCAGACACCATGCAAGGAAAAGCTATGTAAATATTGGGTAGCATCTAAATATATTAATCCCTAGACATGGTCCTGAGAATAATTTTAGTTGTGTTTTATTGGAACTATTGAGTGATTTTTATAATCAAATTTTATTTGACTGTAGTGCTGCCAAGTTTATATGGTAAAACAGGGAGAGAGAGAAAGGATGTGGGGAGTGGATAGATGGAAAAAGCTTGCCTCAATTTGAAGGTAATTTGCATTTTTTTCAATCCTTACAATTGGTGTGGCTTTGTTGTCCAAGCAAATCTTTTTGAATCTATCATATTAATCAACTTTTACAGATTCTTCAAATACATTTGAAACTGCCACTGAATCAGAAAAGCTGAACAAAAGCCAGCTACACTGGTATTATTCTTACTCATATCTAGTGTTATGCTGGATTTATTCATACTGCCAAGAAAAAAAACCCTATTAATTTTGGTCAGCTGTATACATGTGAATTTACATTTGTTCTCCAACATTCATGAAGAAGGCTGTCCTGCCATTGTGGAATGTGGAAAACAATCTATCAGGCTTTCAATAAACTGCAGAATATATATGTGGTTCAACCTATCTAAAATGAGATGCAGCACTAGCAATATGGAGAGCCCCAGCAAGGCTAGCAATAAAAGTAGATATACAGTAGCTGACATCAGATTGTTTCAAGCTTAATTCCAGAAAAGTAATAAGGTCAGGAAAAGAAACACTCAGTGATACACAGATTGATGTTATTAGATAGAAACTATGCATTGGCATGAAGCAAACACTTTTCTGTCTTGGCCCCATGGACAGAGCACAAAGATATTCAGCATAATCCCTACAGATTTATAACAGCAAGAGTGGACTAAGCTTAGCAGACTGCGGTCAAGAACAGTACTAAAACTAAGCTATACACACATTTATTAACAACACCATTGGGTGTTATATTACGTTCATTTTCCAAAGTGAATATAATGTATATTCCCACCAACACGTACCAGGGGCTGTTGACAGACTATGGAGAGCTGTTAATTTCTGAAAAGAGGATGTTTAAAAGTATGTCATACCCCAGTTTTGTTTGTTTTCTATACATCTACCTATAGGATGAGAGCAATGCATACCATAACTGAAGGCTTTTTTGGAGATCAAAAGTATTTTCATTTTTAAATACTCCAAAAGAAAAAGTTTTTTGCTCATGAGCATTATGTGTCAACTTTTGGATATCACTGAAAGGAAAATACCATCTTGTATCAACATTAACTGAAATTGTAATACTTTTCTGTTCGGCCTGACCAAAAATGAACAACAAAAATTGATGGGACAGCACCTCCCGTAGTTTGGCATCTCTGGAGTCTTTTGACCTCTGCTTTGCCACCAGGAGAGGTAAAGCCAGGTGCAATCAGGTCTATTCAGCTGCTAATGTAATATCACATCTCAGGACTTCCTAATAGTACATTCTTTCCAATTTAAAAAAGATCCACTTTGAAAGCTTCAGTCCTGACTGCTTTTCTGATTACCACAGTTAAAAGCAGGTGTGATAACACTCATTTTACTTGAACTATTTATGATATTCAGATGAAAGAATACAGTCATTTCAGACATACAGGATTTCTAAGATAAGAGGTACAACACTTTTACCACAAAAAATTACATCCTTGTTTACAGAAATACAATATTTGATAAAAACTTCGGTAAAAGCATCTGCATTTTTCTCACATAGTCAAATGATTACTTATAAATTAACATCCTTGTTATTAATAGCTACCTCTTAAAGCCATTTTTGGAGGGGGGAACGTTACACTTTTCTCTATTTATATCCCATGTGTATGTCCTCTGTCATTCTGTTTCTCTTTAATCTTGTTTGAGTATACGGCTCACTCGTCCTTATTTTATTGACTCAATCACAGGCACACTGTCACTTTTTATAAAACGGTCACTGCAGAATCACATCAAGCAAATTCTTGATTCTGCAGTCAGTAATTTAGTGCCTTTATGGAATTGCAATTTCAGGGCTCACTGCTTGTTTTTCTAAAATGTACTTTAGGAATTAGTTACTCCAGCCACAAATCAGTTGAATTTATGCACAGTTGTAATACAGTTTATGGCCTCATGGTACATTGCTTCAAAAACAGCAGATGTGAAATTATGATAAATATAATGAGTGTTTTTTTGCCTGATCTACTGGAGTAGAGAAGGATCTGGAGCGTGTTTACCTATCCCATACAGTACATTTAATGTCTTAGTCAGGACTCCTGACAAAGGCTGATTAATGTCCTCATCTCTTTTATTAAAGATAAGAGTAGCACTGCAGTCAGGAGATAGAAAGCACACCATAAATCTTCGTAAAATGAGCAGTCAAATAATCACTCATCAGAAATAAAATCTACATACATTAACACTAACACTCAGCCTACCATGCACATGGCCATAAAAATTTAAAAAAAAAAAAAAAGGAAAAAGATAGAATAGACAGATTTCCGGAAGTTTTAATTTCAACTAGTTCTTTAAGTTTAATGTTATAGTTCCCGTAACCTGGATGCAAAAGCTGGCATTTAAAAGCACATGTGAAAGGACCAGATGCCTCGTCATTACATTAAGAGCATGAAGCAGGCAACAATTAAGCGATTCACTGGAAAGACATAATGCTGATCTATGCTAGCAATTAATCACAGAATACATTAGACAATGATGGGTGACCTACAAATTTTTGACAAAATAATTTTTCATCATGTTGGCGATTTCTTAGCCTAATATGCCTGCAAGGCACAGAGTCCAAACCTGTCATTTATTCCATCTCTCCTTGACAGGCGGCAACCTGTCTTCCAGACAAAATGAACATTATCTGTGCTCACTAGACATTTAGTGCAGGGCTTAGCTTATGACTAATGATAATAGGCAGACAGAAATGTTAGAGTCTGAAATAATGTTCTCTTTGTTAAAGAAATTTCTTGAGGTAGAATTTTTTTTCCCAAAGAAACATAAAGATAAAAACTAGTTTTATCTGATTTTTAATACAACTTTAAAAACAACATTTTTTTTTCTCCAAAATAAATAGAAAAAGAGCATTTTTTTTTAACATTCATCCCATAAGAATTCAGGTTATAAATTGTTCACACAACAGGGATATGAAGTAGGAATTTCAACAGATAAAGGATTAGTAAACAGCCTGGCTTACTAGACACTGGCTTTAGTTAACTAATTTTTGTCACTTTTATGTAAATTAAATAGAAGAAAATAATTCATAAAAATGTAACCAAGGACTCTACATCTTATTTTTCAACACCTCTATATGGGAATGGAGCCTAAATCTAATGTCATAGAAGATATTTTAGAAATGTACAACACTGGAAATTAGTGGTTTATCCACACTGAATTTTAGTCCTTATTAATATACCATCATTGTACACTTTGAGATAGCTATCTGCCAGGAGAATAAAATGTACAGTAATTCATTGTTTTTAGTCTTATGGTCCATAATATAGGACCCAAGTGCCAGGAGCAAAGGAGACAGCAAACATACTTCAGAATGTTTTTTGTCTGTAGGGTGAAGTTTCAGAAGCAAAGTCTTGATTGAGCGCTTATTCAGTTTCCATCACACAAAGACTCCAGTCATGACATTTTGTGCTGGGTTCTGTGCAAACACATGCTAAGACACAATCAACATCCCAGAGGATTTAGTTGAATGAACTAATCTTTTGCACCTTAGATTCAAGTTGGGCACACATCTGGGGTTTTATTAGATTCCCACTGGAGTCTCTGGCAATCTTTATACTTAATCTGGATAAAACCATCTGAGAGGACAGTTTTTCACAGCCAATGCAATTTAAATGAAAGAAATAGAGTTTGTTATAATGTCATGAGACTGATGGAGAGTTTAAATAATATGTCATTGTAAACAATTCCTTCTATAAAATCTAAATTTGTGTAAAGTGTCACTGTAATTTTAACCAGAAATGCATCTTCTTAAAAAACTCTTTAGGTTATTTTAACTGATAAATGAATTGGCAAAGGCACATTTATGAATACTGCAAAATAGGAGTTGTCTTCACATAGAACTTCAGTATCAGGCAGGAAACAGCCCTGCACAAGTGTCTTTTGCACTGACATGATTTTTTTTTTGTTTCAGAAGGAAAGCATGTACAACAGGACAAAACTTGTTCTGTTCTATACATTATATTCATTATTCTGGTATTCCAAAGAGTGACGTATAAGTAGTTAAGGACAAGAAGAATATTTCGACTAATATTTTGTCTTTGGAATTGCTGTCAGTTTTGTCCTAGTTGGCATTTAGATTGTTGTTCAAATGGCAAAAATTATACTAATTACATGATGTCTGAAAATTCAGTGAATCAAGCGAGTTTCTTTTCCTACTCTTAAATCAAATTACAGAGGAAGCATGTGCAAGATACCTCTCAATCTTGTGGAATAAAAAAAAAAGGGGGCAAACTTTTCTGTACTTTGTTTCAAAATATGCTGACTTAAACAGATTAAGCATATTACACTCGTCTTTTAAAAATGACAAGTATTTCCAGTTGAAGTATGAAGGTATGCTGATTGTGAAAACTTATACTCAAATATCCACCTAATCTTTGGAAAATAAATAACTTTAGCCTTTAGTGGCTTCAAATCCCTCATATTTTCTCAGCATGCATTTCATGTCTTCAAATATTATTATGAAAAAATTATCACATAATCTTTTTCCCATTATATGATCTAGCATAATTTATTCATATTGGTTCATCAGTTGCCCTACGAGAAACAGAAGGGAATAACCAAAAAGTACCTCAAAATCATTTTAATATTTATAATTTTTTTTTTTATCGCTATGAGTCTAGTGAGACATTTTCTTTTTGTTAATGCAAAGTTGATCCAAATTGTTTTCTGTCTTCTGAAGGGAAACAACAAGGGAATCCTTGTTGAGAATCCCTATCTAACAAGCTGAAACCAAAATCTTCACTGGAGTCTGTCACTGAGGGACTGCGTTTTATAAAGCTGATCTCACAGCCTTCATCAATGCTGGTGAATCTGTGTTGTGAGCTGACTTGTTAATTTTGCACTTCCCCCAAAACATATTGATATTTTGTGTCATTAGGATCTTTTAAATTTACTCTAAGAGGAAGGAAGAGAGGACCCTTGTTCAAATACAAATTCTATTGACATACTTATATGAGTCAGAAAATACTGAAAAATTTTATCCACACCTGCCATAATTTAAATAGTTCAGATATCTATGCCATTGTAAGTACTAAACCTACTCACTAAAACAATACAGAAGTATATTGTTGAAAGAAATTGAGTGATCCACTTTTAAGTGATAGACTAAGCCACTTTTAGCGAAATAAGAAGTATCCTTGAGAGTTCATCTCTTTGAGTGGGAACCCATGATGCAAGGCTTTAGAGACAGTCATTTCCAGGCAAAGGGCTAAATTTTCACCTTGTAGGAGTCAGTATAGAAACAGCTTCCTTGTCTTGTGTGGAAGGAATTTACTTTTTTTCATGATAATTTAAACATCCCACTTTCTTTTGCAGTAATTATAAAAATTTCCAGCAGCTTTTTTCTCTCCTTTCACTACCATCATTTTGAAAGGTGAAATCATTACTTGACTCTGAATTTCCTAACTACGTTTGCTTCAAAGTCAAAATTTTCCTGATTTTTGTGGAGCTAAATCAAAACCTTTTAATGCTGAGTCTTTACTCAGCATTAGCTCCCTCTAAAAAGTCTATTGAACTTCAGGAAAATAAAGTTTAGCCATGAAGATTAATATAGTGTTTCCAGAGTCTGCTCTAGAGTTCTAGAGTCTGCTCTTCTTCATTACCCTTTGATCTATCCATCTGTGTGTCTGTCTGTCTGTCTGTCTCTCATCTATAATGCTCAAGTCTTATAGATCATAAGTCTTATGCTCAAGTCTTATAGTTGGATGGGTCTCATCCAGACACCTCTTCATCCCCATTCAGTTATCATTTGGACACCAAGGAGCAATCCCACTTCTTGTTCTCTGGATGACATCTCAAAGGCAACATGCTCGCAAGTTGTCAATGCCCATTATGGTTGTTGATATTATTCCATAAGTATCTTAATATGATTCCATAATACCTGCTTCACTGACTTCCATGCACTATGAATGCTTAAAGTGATCCACTACCTGAACCGCCTGAAAAGCTCAGCATATTCTGGATATGTGCTTTCAGGCCAATCAAAATGTGAATGGTCAAGTTTCTGATGCCATTCACCTAAGAATGGTAGATTTTGAAGGTTAATATGGATTCATTTCTCATATAATTGCAAAAATTTCTTTGAGGCAAGAAGTGGTGATACAATCTTACCACCTTTGTGTATTCTGATTATCTCAAAATGAAGTAAAAAAACTTAACTAAATATTAATTTTGAATGCAGATGGAAAGAAAAAATACTAATTTGCTATTACTTTTCCATCAACATAAAGTAAATGCAATTTTTAATCAAAAGAGAAAGATAACCTTTACCCTTCTTAATTACTGCACAGAGATAAAATTTTAAGTACTTGGGAATTTTCAGAAAATTAAAGTAGGTTGTCAGTAACTGATGATAATGCTACAAGCCTCATTCTCAGTTTGCCAAAATTGCTGTTAGAAAGAAATAGTATCTATCCTGAATATTAAACCATATAACCTGATCCCTGTTTAAGTTCTTCTGGCTGAGATTTGTTAGAATTGAAAGGTGTTTAGCAAAAAAAGTTAAAGCATACTGAATTTCAGTGGGATTTTGATACTTCATTCAATCTCTGACAGTATCATCCTATAGATCAAAACCGATGTTGAAGGTCTAGCTAGAACCCAGGAAGCCACTGTAGTTCAGAGAAAATTAGGCAAAAGTTTACTCTCAGAGGTATTCCAGGTGGAAGCTATGATCTTTTGCAGGATGTTATTTTAAATTAAGATAAAGACCAGCCTGATGCACATTAGAGAAACCAGCAAAAACATGGAGTGACTAACCATATACCATATCAGGAAGAAATGGATGTCGTTGCTCAGATAAGGTAAATGGAAAGAAATAAAGAATACCTGGACAAGGATATTTGACTATGGATCAGCTACCAAGAGTCCAACAATCATGTGAACTGACAAACAAATTATTATTATGATTATAAAATTGCTATTACTTTCTCATTTGGTTGATCTTGTCTCAATCTCTTTCTACTGAACTCCAACCAGCTCTTATTCATGCCTTAACCCTTTACAAAAGCTGCTTGCTCTTTCAGTAGCCCTAGCAAAGTCAAGGGCTTGTAAATATGGGGTCATCACCAGGCTGAAATTTCAGCTGTCTGTGCTTCCTAGCAAGAGGGTAAACAAAATGAGAGTCCTTGAAAGTCTATATGATGAGTCTTGAGGGGGGAAAAAAAATTAAATTTCTTCATCAGGCTCCAATACATGTTCCAGAATATGCTCAGTGAGAAAGAAATGAAGTCATGTCACAGATACTATTTCTGTGAGATCTCTAAAAAAGAGATAAAAAAATCTCATGACCAATGTGTCAAAAGCAGATGAGAGATCCAACAGATCTGCATGGATGCACCCAAAGTCCCACTATTGCTACCATCATTATATGGCTTTTTGGCGTAGTTACTCTCAAAAGGAAGAAGAAGAAGGTGTTTTTACAAATTGGAAAATATGTAGGGTAGCTCTGTTTGGATTATCATAATTTGTATATTGTTGAAAGAAAAATTGCATCCTTTTTATGAAGGAAGGCTTTCTTAATTCTGTGATTTCACAAGTGTCTCGATTTATCATATTTTCTTCCTTTTCTCTTTATATTCATCTAGCTTAATTTGAAAGATGAAAACAATATAGTTGAAAACATAAGGATTATTTAAGGGACCTGAGAGGAGAACAATGTAAGAATGTTCTGTGAAGAACAAGGTAAACGTTGAATATACAAAATCAGGCAGAGTCTAGAAGCCTATTCAGAGTGTATGCAAAGATTATATGTGCTTGTTATCATACTAGTGGAAGAGCAAATCAAGGACATCTTGTAGACTACAAAATAGCTGCAATGGCTGTGGGCCAATCATGTCATAAACATGAACCTATAGAACCTGAATTGTCATTTATTTTATGTCAGTTCAAGTTCTTAACTTATTTATTTTCCAGACACAACTACAATGGAAACAATAAAAGAAAGACTCAACTAGCAGAGGTCTCACCTCTATTTTGTATAATTTGATGCTTAAAAGCTTACGGAGTAAAACATGTAAATATATGCAGACCTGAGAGTAAGACCTCAGCAAGGAAATTACAGAGTATGGCTGAGGAAACTATGGGCCATAAACAAGAAAAGCACTATGGCTACTAAGCACCTAGAAACCTGCCATAAATTGTTGCAAGGTTCTGCTTCAGTGGATTTAATATTCTGGGAGAGGCTGGCTTTTGGCTACATGCAGCGGGGAATTCACTGGGGCAGGAGATCACAAGGATTCTTCTTGTACTCAGCCCTGCTGCAGCTCTTGGTACTATGAATGGGGGAATCTGTCAGAGGTATTACCCAGTCCTATCACATATATTTTCCTTTAAAATAGCACAGCTTGAGGAGAGAGGTGCTGGAAATCTCATAATGATACCGTGATACCGCTGCTTGTCCAACTCCTGCTTCAGTGTTTCCAGTGCTGAAAAATTTCAGATAAGACATGTAATCTTTTCAAGTCAGATCCTCTGTTGATGTAAATTAGCCCAGGTCCACTGGAGTCAATTAAGGTACCTCTATTTTAAACTCTTTCTCCTTTAGCTTGGAGGTGTTTATCAACAACTTACTTTTGAGGTTCTGAATACTTTAATTTTTTTGTTCTTCTCATTGAAGGAGTCTAGACCAGGAAAGAATTTTGCATGTTGTGTGTTTGTTAGAGATTTTTAGCTGTTTTCTGAAGCACAGAGAATTGAAGGCAAAGAATCTTAAATGTCAAACTAAACATATAGGATAAAAGTAGAGAAATACAGGGCTAGGTGTTTGAATGAGGTTGGAACCTATTCAAACATTCACATAAAGTGGCCAGATTTTCAAATGCCTGGAGGAGCCAGAGGGAGGGAAACACTCTTAAAATGCATTACTTGTTTCAATCAAATCTTAAGTCAGAGAAATTAGGAAAGTTCTCTCTAGCCTACATCTGGAGAGAAACAGGAATAAATTCCTCTCCACCTTCAATGTTACTAATTTTCTAGAATAATTCTTTGTTACCGAATTCCCTCGCAATTCCCCTTAGCACAACTTCATTTTTCCTGAACCAAGATGATGAAAGGCTGATTAATTTTTTGCAGCTGACTCAGCATTCCCCTGATTCACACCCCTATTTACAGCAGAAGAAGCTGTGGTCCTTTCTTTGGCCAGAAAGAGATAATTCTTTTCTTTCCAGTCTTTGGCCAGACCTGTATTTCTTATTATGCTCTCTTTCACTTATTTCCTCAGAGGAAATTATTACTAAAAATATTACTTTTAATTCAGATGGAGAAGGAAAGTTTCCAATAAGCACGTTCCATCTACCAGAGGTGTACTATACTGAACCTTAAGAAGAAATACCCTCCAACATGCATAGCACCCTTCCCAGTAAAATACAGGAGAACCTGGACCCTGTCAACTCAGAGCAGCAAGAAGCAGGGGTACATTTATGCTAAATTTTCATTTATGTTTAATTTTGAAAGTTGTCAACCTTTCCAAAATACAACAAAAGTAATCTTTCAAGTATGACTTGTAAGCAGGTTTAATGATATCTACTGACAATCTGAGACAGCAGCTATGGGAAAGGTGTGAAATGCCATACTAATCACAACAGGATGCTAAATCTACAATCTAATGATACTTTATAAGTCAACCACATTATTTGATTACTGCTTAAAGGAAAAGACAATAGTTTATCTTATGAAGGTACGCACAATTAATAATTAGTAACTTGCTATGATAAGCAAGCCCAGTGTGAGAGCATACAATGCACTTCACTTTTCCAGCAGCAAGATTCCTGACATTTGCCTGACCCATTTTTTCCCAATTTTCTTTTTAGAATACTGGACTAAACCTTTGTCAGTTCTAACTGACACCAAAACTGACCGACTGTGGGACTCTCCTGTCAAACCCAAAACCTTCTGAAAAATCTGTTGAAGAAAAAGTAAAACCAGCCACTATCTGGTCAGTCCAATGATCACTAATGTAAGTTCTGACAATGGCCAAAGTAGTCTGAAGAAAGAGATAGATGCCTTGCATATGTACATGCTTATTTCTCCTATTTGCATCTTCAAAAAAGACTCTAAACCTTTCCCTTCTAAATGTAAAGGGTAAGTATTGCAATACACAGTCAAATAAAGGTCCCACTGTCTAGGCCATCCACAGGTACCACAGAAGATTTCCCTCTAACTGAAAGACATAATCAACCTAAGGAAAGGCTGCTTTGGAAGATTTCTTTTACAAAGGAACAGATTTGCCTATCATTTTCACTTGGGGGTTTTGGGTTTTTTTTTGTTTGTTTGTTTGTTTGTTTGTTTGTTTTCAAATGACATATAGCCAACTATAGAAAATGCTAATATGACAGTTCTGGACTAGAATTATGAAAATCTAGCCTAGCCTGCCCCCCATGCCTTAAAGTGGCAAGAACAGAAATAGCACTACCCCTCTCAAAATAAATCCATATGGGGAATTTTTCATGGAAATAGTGGTATGGGCCACCAGCTGGTAACATTGGGAATGGTTCTACCAAGGTTTCAGCTTTCCCTGCTACCACCGGGTCAATTGCAGGCACTCTTTGGCAGAGTTTCTTACCACTTATAAAACAGTGCCTATGGTTTTCATCATAAGTGACACAGCATTTTTTAAATATATACTACATAAAGGTAAGGTAGAATGAGTATACTATACAATTGGACTCACAATTACTTGAAAGCAACAAGGTATGACCAAGTGAGGGGAAGACAAGTTAGTTGGATGACACTGTTAGCAGTCCTGAGGAATTTTATCAATAATATTCTGTCAAAATTCTATTAATAGTGCAGGATACTGAAAATTCTGTGATTTTTACTGAAGCTAGTTATGAGGTTAAAAACTGTCCCCTTAGGAGTGACTTTTGTTCTATAAGTGTTCTACAATGTTACAGGAAATAAAAATGTGACTGTGCAAATTGCTTTTATTTCCTTTACAGAAATGGAGTGTGCCCAAAGAAATCTGCTTTGATTAATTTATTTCTTTTTAAAGGGATTCACAAAAAAAATTTCTCAGAAAAGACATCATTTTTTTCCTAAGGGGTCTAGATTCTCAGCGGCACAAAAGGCAAACCAATCAGACATTATGCCAGGCCTGCAATTACAGGATGTGTCCCAACAAAATTCTGCAAACAATACCACACATTACACTGGACTCCTGCATATCTGAAATCCACTCTTATCCAAACCATCTACCTACTGTAATCACAGCATTGTACATTGCGTGGGTGCACAGCATTCATCCTGCTGAGATCTATTTTATGGCTCCCAATGGATAACAGATACCAGATTGGTAGATTATTATATCTGTGTTCTTCTACCTGTCACAGTGAATAAGTGATTTAATATATCGTTGTAGGATTAAGGCATGATTTTTTTTCTTAGGAAAGGAAAAAGCAGCACATGTCTTAAAAAACTTTTATTCCTCTCTCAATCCTGACATCAGAACTATTTGACTTTTCTAAATATTTTAGACATATCCTTAGTCATCTATTCACAAGCATCAAAAATATTTTTCATGAATATAAATTAATGAAATCACCAGTAGTGATTTCTGCAGTGCATCTCAGATTGGATTGCATTGGGATTTTTTTGTTGTTTGGCATATATGTACGATGATGGTAGCAGAATGCTCCTGTTGAATCGGCAAACTCTTGAATATGAGAAAAACTAGAATTCTTAAGGCAATGCATACCATGCTCATTCAGCTTTCTTGGGTAGACTATGATAAAGGCTTTGATTACAGGATGTCATCATATTTTTTCCCATGGGTCCTCTACCTCATTCCATGCACAGATGCTCAATGAGCAGTGATCCAATACAGTTTTTATTTTTATTATTCCACGGGTGGATTCAGATCTAGATAGATATTATTAATTTCCTCATGAGTTTTTCTATAACCGTGTCTGCTCATCACAAATATTTACTATTTTACTTCTGCAAAACCTCTGCAAAATGAGAATATGTTTCCATATGATTTGTTTTGTAACATATAGAGAAATGAAGCACAAAGATTAAAGCTGAAAAAAATTCATTACACTGGATGCCCAATTTGAGATGTCTACAACTTAATGTTTTGGAAAGTATGGCATGGAGCACCCCTTCACACTGACAGAATTGCTGCTCTCTTTCACTTATCTTGCAGCACTTTTGCCAGTCCAGCACCAGAGTTCCAGCCTAAACGTCAGAAAATGAGAAAAACACAAGTAGCCAGCTATTTAAAATCTGAGTGAATTGATACGGTCAATATCCTGGATCTGAAGAATCCAGGACAGACAAAAAAAAGAACTGTATTATTTGGATCAGTTGCCTTATTTTTAAAATAATATTTTTTTCCTTAGCATTTCCTCGTGTCATTCACCACACAACCCATATAGTCAAAGAACCAATCTGAAGATAGAATCCTTAATAACGTATATCTCAACCTCCCTAAAGTAGGACTATCTGACACACTAAATTTCTCTGATTCTTTAGAGTCCGTCAAGGAGCGTTGGGAACAGCCAAGATTTTCTGCTTCATGGTTTTTTTATATTATATGAAGAACTGCCTTTAGGGCATCTTTAGGATATCCTTACCTTTTGGACATCTAAATTCATCTCTTCTTTGGGAGTCAAGCATGCTAGTACATGGCATGAAACACAATCCCATGGAAATATAGTGGAAAAACATACCTTTAATAGCTATATCACAAAAGTTTATTTGATCAACGAAGATTGCACAACTAATCATGAGCACTTCCTAACTTTTGCATGCCTGGCTTTACAAGGCTATTTTTTATATGTTTTTTAAGACAATATAAAAACTTTTTTTTGGCGTATGGTGTCATACTGACATCAACACTGGTTTTCAACAAGAAAGTCAGCTTTCAACCTATTCATCTGCCTCATCATCTACCAGTGCAATGGTAGGGCCATGACCCATTACCAATGAGAGTTTCTCTGTGATTCTCTGAAACTCTTCTGCACTAGTAAGTGCTCTGACAGATACTTTGATTATTGTTGAACAAATATTCACTGAGAACAAAAGTCTGGTAAGGCTCAAGAATTCTGGATTCATTTTTGCATTTTGGAGGACAAGTGCTTTAAGGCTGTGACCTTTCTGCCTATCTACCAAGACAAATCTTCAATTTGGGCTGCATTTTCTCTTGTTTGTCACTGTGCCATACCTTTGTGTTCCCCTTCTTCATCATCTCAATATCATCACCCTAGAGTCGTTGTCTTCATATGCCTGGCTTTCAGCTTTACATATTCTATGCCAGTTCATCCTGTTTACATAAAAACACCTTTCCTCTTATACTCTCTCATCTTTCAAGTTATTGTTCCCCTGATTCTCAACTAAATGCAGGTTATTTTTTAAAACGTGCTGGAACAAATTTCTCTCAAACTGAGAAGTAACTCAAATGAGAAGCTGGTCTTGCAAATCTTCAGGGCAGGGTGGAGTGAACCCGAAAGAGACAATTCTTCAAGGAAAAGTTTATACCAATGCAATAATGTTTTGATACAGTTCTAAGCAACTGAAAACATGGTAGTTTAAAGGGAAGCATCAAACTAACTTGGCTGCAGGCAACAGTGCTGGGTCCACTTACCAGAAATTCCTGTCCTTTTCACAAAAATAACCAGAACTGGAAATGTCACTTTTCCATTTACAAATAGATTGGTTAGTCTCTTCTGATCCTGCTTTTTTGTGTCATCTGACACCAAAGGACCAGAAAGTGGGCAAACCTCCCCAGATGCAACTTTCTTCAGTGTGGGCTGATGTAGTGTCAGAACATTGCAAATGAAGCAGGTGCCATGGTTGCAGCTCTGCTGCTCTTTACTTATTGACAGATCCTCCTTCCAGAGCCACTGTCAACCACTGTAGTGCAAAAAAAAAGAGTTCTGCAGCTTTGACACACTGATGCCAAAGGTGGAGCTCCTGGTCAAAAGGAGTGCAATTCTACAATTTATATAGAGTTTTGAATCCAGATTTACTGTGTATTGAATATTTTTGGGTGTATAAAGCACGAGACAAAACTGAAACATGCCAGGAGAAATAATTTGAGTTTGCTCTAATCCCTAATACATGCACAAGCATGAACAGACTAGACATAGTCCTGGCTGTGCTTTCCCATTTGAGTCCTCCACACCAATCTTGCATTGCCTTCCACAACTTTACATGGTAAATATAGGGAAGCCAAACTGACATTTCTAAATGTGCCTGAGTTTACAGTATAAATGCACACACACAGAGCACATCTCTGGACTCACACTAGGTGCTGCACCCCCAGGGAAATCTGAAGGCAGCAATTTTACCAGGCCGAGTGCTGCAATCCCATGATCCCGCCCACCAGATTTGTACCCTGGAGTCTGAAGGTCCACTGGAACAGAGAAGTCCATTGCCGAGTCCTCATCCTAAACCAAAGACAGGTCAGGCAGAACCAGGCTTAGATCTTGCAAGCACAAATTGGGTAAATTTCAAATGCTAAATTCCAAATGCTACACTTTTTGCCAAATTAACACCTATTTCCAATCACAAACAGACCCAGGCTGACTGAATCCTCTGTAAATATGCATCCACATGTGGGTCAAGAAGTGCAGTTTCTCAATTTATGTGGAAGAGAGGTTCCTTCAGGTAAGAAAAGAACATAGGTGTTTTTAAGAACAGGAACATCCATTGTTGTGCATTGTATCTGGGTCTGACATAAGTTCTTAATGAAACAGATATGTGGAACTTCAGACCCTCACTGCCTAAAGTAGACCATTGGGTTTTAATTTTTTAGTGTGTATAGAGCTCAATTCCTTGTGTTTTTTAAAGCTGTGGTTCTGTTTGTGTTATATTCATTGAGTCTAAAACATGTCTATTGATACCAAAAAGTGGCAGAAACAAATTTCTTAACAGCAATTTGTAGGTGTTAAAAAGGGCATTCTTTATTTAGCATGCTGGACATTCAGAGGATAGCTCCTCTAATTGGAAGTGCCAAATGACAGATAGACAGGGCTTTTTATTACATATACTGTTTATATAATCATTAGATATTCTTTTAATACATATTTATTATATTGTTTTACATAGCCACACCCTTATTGGAAGTCCTTTTTTTGGTCCTTCTGGGTCTTTGTCATCTTGACCTCAGTTCTTGAGCAGGCACAGTGTCATAGTGTTTCACCCCCAAGAACTGAAACTTTTGTTCTTTATCTTATTTGGGTACACAGAGTTTACTTTACATCCTGGTTTTTTGTGTTACATACCTTACCTAACTCTCTAGGACTTCTCTAAGATTATATTGTTCCTTATTTGGGCATTCTGGGATACTATGAGTAAAGTTTCTATGTCTCCTATGACTATTAAGGTATGAAGCTAGACAATTGGAAAGACGTATAGGACCATATAAATTTTCCTTTATTGTAATAAAATACTCAGAAGACAAACAGATAGCATTTCCCAGGCACAGATGATTGTTCAGGGCAAAGAACATTCTAAAAACCTTAATACTGTGATGCTGGGGGAAATCTTTCTCTTAAGTATTAAGGGCATTTGAATTAATTCTGTCACCTTTTACGATACTTTTCACATAGTTACTTTTGTGGAGTATGTACACATAGTGTAGCTATTTATTTGTGCTTTAGATGCCATACTTTATTCCACCTGTCTTTCCAGAAAGACAAGTCATCTATAAATCCTGTGCCATATCTGCCAATCCCATGGGGATGATATAAAAAGGCACTAGGAACCTGTGCTTAGGTAACAATATCCTTCTCTATCAGTCTTGTATTGAATATCTTGTTTACTCTTCCCTTGAGCAAGACATGTTTCTATGCATCATTCTGCAGGACAATATACTAAGAAGGAAAATCACTGTCACAAAGTTGCATATAAATGGAAGTCTCTTTTGGCAGTATACATCCTTAAAATATTGTAAAGCCAAACTGCTGTTTAACGATCCGAGGAGGGGAAGGGGGAAGAAAATATTTTATTGTGCTCTTTGCACAATTTTTTTCAGTAGTCTGAAGAAGTAAAAAAATAACAGTTATTAAAGTAAAACTCTCTTAAGGTGTCTCTGAGAAGAGTTAGTGGATTTCTGAGTAGATCCTGATTTACACCAATTAGTACTACCTGTTGTGACATACCTGTGCTGAGCTTGTTATGGCTTAGTCCTTGCTTTATTGAACCACCTTTGAAAATCACAAATTGTTTTCAAATTAGCTGCTTAAGGCTAATTCCTGCAGGCTCTCTTCCCCATTGCTGCTCTTCACTGGAACTGTGCTCCAGAGCCCAGCTTCCTGGACCTTCAGGGTCTCTTATTCTTTGCTGTCTTCCTCCTATTTCTCCTCCTCCTCCTCCACAGACATGCATCCAGTTGAGCAGTAGCAATATTCTGTAGCCCTGCTTTGATGTTCCTTACCTTCATTCTGGCAATTGCTTGATATTTATAAGTCAGCAAAATCTTTGTTGCAGAAGTTATATTATCACAGTGTGCTGGCCATGTTATAGGTATATCTGTTTATTTAGTTACTTGTTTGGTTTTAAAGTACAGTCAATACTTTTTCATGTCAACCATATATAGTCAATGACAACTATGATGGGCAATGAATCAAGACATTTGAGGCTGAGGTGAGCAATTCGTAGTCTTCTGAGAGAGAAGATGAGAATCCTCTTTTTAAGTATCACTCCCAAAGTAGCTTATGATCTGCTACGGCCTCCTTCAGGTTCAATATTTATTAAAATTAGTAGTTTATGCCTATGTAAGGGATGTGAGTACATAGAGTCTACTTACTGTTGAGATAACATTAAGTACAGTAGACACTGTAGTGAAGTTAGTTAGTCACCGCATAGTTATCCCCACCTCTAATGTGTCAAGGTTATAAACAGTCCCATCCTAGCCCTATGGCAAAGATCTGTAATATTGACTCCAGTTTTGTTCATTAATCCCACAAAACCGAATTAAATACTTTCTTTACAGAGCATATGACCATCCACCTCTCCTTTGAAAATCTTTCCGTAGCAATTAGACTCTGAAAGCTTGATTCTACAAGATGCAAAATATCCACCCCTTTTTCAGAAAAATGGTTTCAGTAAATATTTAAAATTGAGCATATAACTGCAGCTAGTAACAGTCATTTTTATGTTCACCTTCTTAAGCGTAGATGTAAGCCTTTTGGTGAGTTGTACAGGAAATCTCAGCAGTTTATAGGAATGACTAAATATGACTAAGAATTATGACTTGAGTAAAGTTGAAGGAGTGATATATCAGGACCTTGTCTATTAGAATGATCTCCAGGTCTTCTTCCATTCTTTTTTATCTAGGCAAACATATCCGACTAGTTCCCTCTGTCCTCCCCACTACAGGTTTCCTAAACAAAAAAAAAGTCTTACCTATTTTGCTTTATTTAAAATACTCCAATAGCTGTTCTTCCACGTCTCCTGTCTATTCAATGCAAGTGAAAACCGTAAAATGAAGTTGAGTAATTCTGGCACCCAAAGAAAGTGCAAGAAGACACTTTTGAACAGCCAGACAACACAAAAGCACTGCTATATTATACTCTTTGTCATTCCAATTTTAACAATAACAATAAGTATATTAATCACCAACACCACTGAAGTTTTGTGTGCAATTAACATTTCAACACCCTCTCCCTTTGCTGGGGTGGAGCAGTTTGCCTCCATTGTGAGCTGCTTTTAATGGTGGTGCAAGAATGGACGGCTCTATGATTGCATTTTGGAAACTGGTGGCAGTTCAGTTGTTAGAGGAGAGCTCAAGTTTCTTTGTTTGTTTGTTTGTTTATTTGTTCCTGTACTTGTGCTTCTGCTGTGTTAACTCATGGAAATTGCTTAGGGACAGATTTAAATCAAAACAGACAGTTTCCATTTTTGCTCTGTAACTAGTAAGGTTTGTTTAAGAGGCACTGCTGCTGGAACATAAGGCATGTCTGGAATGTTTGTTTACTTGCTGTTTTGAGCATGTGCCCTTTTGTTAGGAAACAGGGTTTTCCACGGTGCAAATCTTCAGTGCCAGTGGCTGAGCCTTTTAAAATAATAGTGGATTGAGATGGGTTATTCTAATTTTTTTAATAAAGATGTTTGCATGCTATTTAATGTAGTGGCATCAGATATTAATCTCGGGCCTTACTGGTCTTTTAAAGACCTCCACAAATTATACAAGCAAACGCATGTAAGTGGTTCCTAGGATTATGCCTCAGCAACTCGAAAATGTTTGTATTTCTTCTGTGTTGGATGTATTTTGCTTACCCAAGCAGACAAGTCCTTCCTGGTTAATCCTACCCAGTTCTGTGACTTGCCCATCCCATGGGGATTTGGTGCATGGAGGTTATTTGTTCTATTAATCAGGAGGTTCCTAAATTCTAATCCTTGGTAAAGCACTGGATTGCCATCTGACCTTGGCAAGTCACTTGACCTCCTTTTGCCTCAGTCAATCCAGCTGGAAAATTGGGTAAAAAGCAGGACTTTACTGGAAAACAGATGCTGCATCTGAGATGAGATTCCTTCTGCAAATAATAAAGCAACCAGAGTGAAACTAAATGGGCACTTCTGCAAAAGGCAGCTTTCTGGACTTTACTAATCTTTGTTACATTTTAAATTTGGTAAGATCATCAAAATGCCTTGTTTGACACAATATGTGCTGGTGGTTGAATGGCTGATGCAAGGGGGGTTTTTGACTTGAAAGAGCACATAGCTTTCTTCATTTAGCAATTTACATTGACTTTTGATGTAGGAGGAATGAAGTAATGAAGGGACTAGACATGGATATCATATCTGACTGAGACAGCAACATGCCATGGGCCATATTCTCTGGCCTACTCTGTTCTATTTCACTGTTCTAATGGGGGAAAAATAAAAAGAAGCAGCAGTCAGTGCTTGTCTCCTATTTGGGGAAGCAAAAATGCTATTTTCTGAAATGTTCACCCTTGGATCAAAGGGAAAGTTTGTTCTCCTAAATTCTTCTGCTACTCTATTAATTTTTTATTCTAAATGACTACTAATCATTATACTAATGATGTAATTTGTGATATCTACACAAATACATCATATTTCACTGGTGACTAGAGTGTCTAATGTCCTTGTTACAAATCTAACAGAATCCTGACATTTTATGTAGAAAACCAAATTTGTCTCAACACAAATTCTTTTACTTGAAAGTGTTACAAATGGCCAACAGAGACTAATATGATGACATGGCCAGAAATGGGATCCCAATAGAGGATAGAGATAATAGATAATGAGAAGTCATGATGAACTGATCATTTGTTCCTACATATACTTAATGCATTGCAAGAAGCTTGAAAGAAACTTCATTTTTGTGCATTCTCACAATTACTGTGCTCTTGTTCACTTTTACAAAATCATTAAGCACTTTACAGCTCTGTCTGATTTCATAGAGTTCAGCATTGCTATCATAAATTTTTTTAAGTCATGATACTTATTTAAATTACTAAATAAGGGTTAGAGCTTGCACACAGGATGTTAAGTTCTGGATAAGTTTTTTGTATCATTAAAATAATTTAAATATGAAATAGAGAGTGGAACTCAAATGATGAAGGCTCACCTAAAATGAATTTAGAATAAAATAGTAACAGATTTTGAAAAGCAGAATTACTAAATTTCACAAAAGTAACTGATGAGGAATTAATTCTCTTAGATAAAGGGAGAAAACAGCAGCTAAAGGAGACAACCATTTTCATACGTTTGGGGGGGTGGTTGTTTTCTTTTCTACAGTTCTTCTATTAGTCTTTTATTCTTGGTGGCAAAGGTTCATATTTTTTCTTACTAATTCTCTCTGACAATAAGTTGGCAACTTCCTTGCAAAAATATGCTGGTGATGTTTTAGGTCGGCCTCACCCTTAGGGAGATAAGGGGCATGGCAGGAGTCTTTGTTTCTTGTCATATTAAATATAGAGAGGTATTTTTTCTTTGTTTCTATAAACAAGAATTTCTATTTATTGCACAGCACATGGTACTCAAAATACACTGTGACTGAGTTCAGATTACTTTTCCATGTAGCGGGTAACCTTTAACTGGTAAACAAATGGTATGATATGACTTTGAAAGGCATCTCCCATATCATCTTCCCATAAAGCCCCACTGAATAATTACCATTAAAGAATACTTCTATCACCTGTCAGCCCATGCATGAAGGCATTAAAGCAGTTAAAAAATCAGCTACGCATTTTAGAAAGTAATGTTTCAAACACAGTTGTTCTGAAGAAAAATTGAATTTTTCTAATGAAAAATTCCAAAGTTATAACACTCACCTTTATCTCAAAACAAGACAAAAATCAAAATCAATTAATTAAGGATCTGTGACTACTATAATTAATATTATCTTATCAAACCAAATATTTTCAGTTTTTAAAATAGTCAATTTTGGCATATCAGGGTGAAATTATTCATTAAAAGCTTTCCTAACAAAATTTGTAATTGCATCGTAAATGGTTCTTTGTCAAAGTATGATCTGTACCTGCTGTGTGGTTAAGCTGTGTTGTCTATAATACAGTGCTGGGCGCTATACAAGAGAAAAGGCGGGAAAAAACTCTGCTTTTCTGAAGAATTTGCCCTCTAAAAAGAGAGAATTTGACAGATAGGAAGGGGAACAGATGCATCCCTTCTGATCCAGGCTGATACCAGTCTCCTCTGTTCAAGTCTGCATCCCAATCCAGCATTTCTCCCCACCTGTGAATTCTAAATCCACTCACGAGTCATTCCCCAATTTCAGTTTCATTCAGACCTTCCACCGCTGGGTAATAGATGTGCAGAGAAGTGCTTCCATCTCACTGCAAGATGCCTCAGTCAAGGCTATCTCATGTGCGTGGGTTCTGGCATTCTGGTATTGGATTAGTTGTATAGAAAGACTGTACAGACAGAAGTCATGCCTTTTGTCGTCATTCTCTTTTTGTTCTTTGCCTCTTGCCTTCTTGCTCTAGTGTGCTGCTGGTGGCTAGTGAGAGTTAGTCAGAGTTTGTCTGATACTAGTTACTGGGTATACTTTCCCAATGTGTTCCTGAGCCATATGTTTGCATGTGTTTAACAAAAAATTCCTTCTTTCTACAGATGCCTATTACTCATTTTTATCATCTCCCTCTTCTTGACTGAAGCTACATTAGAAGAACAGAAGGGGAATGTGTGAGTATGAAGATATGGGGCATGGATGATTTTTCTTTCCATGTGTTATGTGATGGTTGAGAAATACTATATGTTTGTCAATGAAATCATTAGTCTCAGTCTTGCATTTTTCATTGATGCAGAACTATTGGGGGGGGTGGAGGTGGTACTGACACCACACTTCCTTGACCATTATTTCCTCAGATTTTTTTTTGAAGGTTTAGGTAGTTGCTACTGATAATGTGTTCCGGTGAACAAAATGAACAACAATTCAGGTTATTGTATTTTACCTGTACAGCGTCTTTAAGTGAGAGCTGACAGTGTTTGACTCTATCTGGATCATGCTCTCAGGAATTAACCAAACGATGAACTCTGATACTCAGCTTGCCTGTCTTCCTGATAACCCTACAGCACCCACTGTGTATCTGCACAGCCTTTTGACAAAATTCACCTTGTACTCAGGATCAATCTCAACGGTTAAAAAAAAACTCTCTCATTTTCCTGGAGGGGAACATTTTATGCTTTCTTCTGAGCACACACAGAAAATAGTAACATGTTAGCAATGTCATGTTCTAGAGAAAAATCTGTATTTTCTCTAATTGATGCAGCAGTTATTTTGGGTTTTTATTTTATCAGTAATTAAATAACATATACTTAAAAATGTGCATATATAAAAACATACACACATGCAATTTTTTTACCTATCAGGCAGAATTCTCCATACTCAGTAAATCACATCAGTTTTCTTTTCTTCTTTTATTTTTCTTTTTCTTGTACAAGTAAACTATATTAGTGCAGGGAAAATCGTACAGACTGCTTAAGTTAAAATTCTTCCTTGTGGCTCTACTGTCTTGGAGAATAGATGGATTTGGAGATCTTGTCCTATCTCCTTTCTCTTTTTGGTATATTTCTATTTAAAGTCTCACTGCCTGATAAAATGCCTGTATTTAGTGTCTCTGACTCTAGAAGTTTCATCTCCTGTGAGAAAGATGAAGGCTTCATATAAGAAAGAAGCAGATAATAGCCCCCTCACACCAGTTGTCTGTAGGGCTTAATTCTTAGAATCGCAAGCAGTACGCAGAGAAGTGGACTAGCCATGGGATCAGCCCTTATGCAAAGATGTCCCAAGATCCCCTAAAGGAATATGTGAATAATGTTCAAAGCAAAAGACTCACTCTGGTGTTATTGCTTTTATTAGGATTATTTTTAACATTCATATCTTATCTTTCCTTAAAATCACCTCCACTGTACCAGAAGAGACGTAGGAAGAATAGTGTCCTTTCCACCCGGCTCCCCAAGTGTGTTCTGGGACAAGCTGTATAGAGGCAACATCATGTGAGTACTAGCATGATTAGGCTGCCATGTCTTAAATATCATGCTATTCCCAGTACTTTGGAGTCTATATATTCCTGGCAGTTGCCCTGTTAAGGAAGTAGTTTGTGTGTTGATGGATACCATGCAAATTGTTCTGTCTGAAGGAGCTCTTGCACAATTAACCTATGTAAGAGGAGAAAAAAATAGATTCCCTCTGTCTGTGTAATGCTGTCACTCAAACCACACCTAAAAATCAGCAGGAGACTGAAAGTTTGGGGAATTGTTGGTTTTGGCTAGCAATCACTGTGCAACATACAGCCAGATCCTGAGCTCAGTGGCATGAGGATAAATCAAAAACTCAGTTGAAATGGCTTAAGTACTCCAGGTTTACACCAAAGCAGCATAGTCAGAATGACCTAACTGCACATACAACCATCTAAGGCAAAGAAAAGCACCCTAAAATTATTTGTGTAAATGCTTGTGAAATTTTGAGGAGTACTGTCTGCTTTGCATACTTTTCGTTACTATTTACAACTATTTAAAGAAAACTACCATTGTTGTCAAAGCAAATTAACTTGTTCTTTGAAAATCAATCTTCCCTTTTTTTAGGCGTATACTGTATATCCTCACACACTTTTTTGCCAGTGATGGTTTGACACGTTTTTATCTCCATGAACAACAAAGCCATGTATAAATCCATGCAATTGTCTTTTAAGATATGAAGGAGGGAAAAAACATAATTTACAACACAAATATATTAGTTTTTTATATAAAAAGCATCACATGTATTGATCAAAATGACTTTCTTTACAATATTTGATGCTCAAAAGAGAACTAATTGGATTATATGTTATAAGTGTATATTATCCCATTCAAGCTGTGCCAAACAGGAAAATTGACAAGAAAGCATCTACACTGGAGTCACACACCTCCAAGTTGTAATCAGATAACAGTCTCTTTATACTGAGTGATATTATCCTAAAGGACCTCTTCAGATATCTTCTAATAGGAGTTTGGAACATCTTTATTAATCTTTATGTAGATTAGAAACACCTTCCACATATTTCTTACATTTGCCTACCTCTTAGTTTCCAGATATATTTGTTAAAGATACATAGTCTTTGCACATAATGAAACTGTTACTCATATAATTCAAAAATCTAATGTAGGATGTTTAATCTAAACCACATGTATCCATACTTATAAACAGTACAGGATGAAAACAAAATTGTCATGTATGCACACAAAGCATATATATTCTATAATAAACTCTTCCTAATCAGTTGTGCACTTTTTAAAACAATGTAAGATAAATGACAATGCTGTCATTTGTATATTGTCCCTCAGTTCTCTAATGGAAAGCTTTTTTTTTCCTTGCCAGCTCATTTCTGACAATGTTAATGATTCACTATAAAGCAGTTTCTGTGCTATGATTTGTGACATTCAGACTGGTTAGATGGGAGGACTAGGCAGGTTTCTGGGGAGTGTTTTGGATGCAGAAATGCCTTGAAGATAGCACTTTATTATATTTAGGACAAGTATGACATCCCACTTCAAGGAAAAGGCCCCTATACATATTGAGAAGGGATTTCTATGGTTTAAGTGGGGAGGAGAAGGTTAGTTTAAAAGAATGCCTCTGTGTTTTCTGAGATGACATAAAGATAGGAGGTAGAGAAATGGAGGCAGGAGGCAGAAGGATTATGGATAATGGAAGAATTTTGCCTGAGGGTATGTGCCTGCTTTGCCTATTCCTGTATAACTAGAATATTTATAATTCAAATACTTATCTTTAATAATTAAAAATGAAGGAATATTAAAGACAAAAGGTAGAGAATATTATGTACACATATGTAGGCATCATGCATTAAATCCCTACACTTGCAAAATATAGCAAGAGGTAGATTTAAAGAAGGTTAAAAAAGTGAATATTTTAAAACGTCTCAAGAAAAGAATTTCTAATTCTCTCCAGTTCTGCCAGAAGTGATACCCCTTACTTCTTATTTCTACACATAACTAGTCATGGAGAGAGCTACTAAAAATACACCGCATGGTGGCTTGACATCAGCACATCAACAATTAAAAAGTGGATACAAATATTTCAGATTTTCACAACCTTAAAAGTTTTGCTCATGATTTATGAAAACATCAGATTTGCCAAGGCAATTGCATTTTGCTTTTACAGGACACTTAGTTACGTAGCTTAAGTAAACTGCTAGTTGCAACAGAATGTAATATTCTACCACATTCAGTAACACCCTCTGATCTGCCTTCCACAGACAGCGAAGAAACAAAGAAAAACAGCCATTGCTGAGGATCGAGAAGAGTGTTTGAAAAGAGAAAGAGACCTCAAATATGCCCCTAGGTAATATAAGGCTTTCAATTACAAGCAGAAAAACAATAAAAAGGCTGCAACAAATAATTTAAAAAGGGAAATTTATGCAAACAAATAATAACAGAAATTAATCCATTATCTTTGAATAATTTGGAAGATGTCAGTGCAAATATAAATAGCACAACAAAATCAAAAAGGCTATGAAAATATATTTCAGAAAGAAAAATTTTGGACATCAAAATATGACTAAATCAAAGATTCAAGTCAAATTATTGACCAAGGATAAAGTAGTTCAATTTTGAAGGATGTTGCCCTTATGAAATTGAATTTATGGATGATAGCTTAAACCAATGCTTGAAAATCAGAGGTGTTAATATTTACACCTTTCCTCATTACAGCAAGGAAAAGACTAATGAAGAATTAGACATCCAAATCTCTTTGCTCTTCTATCAAACAGAGTAATCCCTGGCTGAACATTATAACAACCTTACAATAATAAGAACTATTCTTTTATGTGTGTACGTATATATGTTATATGAATATTATATATAATGTAAGTTTTAAAACGGATGCACACTGGATGACAAGTTTAATATATTTATGCTGTAATACATTTATGTTGATACCAAATTACGACTAATGAATAAGACTAGTGAAATCATTATTCTAAATGGAGGAACTTGTTCATAATCTAAAAATATATCAGAAAAAGCAGTGAAATGTATTGTTGAAATATAAGTACATCCTATATAATCTACTTCACCAGTCCTTGCAGATTTAGACAGACCATGCTATTGACTTGTGGCTTTTATTAGATATCTGAAATATTACAGATCAAATAAACACCCATGAAGGTCACTGTTTTTAAAGTATAAATGTCCAAACAAGATTATTTTTAATGGGTTTTTTGCTTTTGATTTCTTTTGCAAAAAATATCAGGAGTTTTCCCTTAGGACATGAACCACCACCTATCCCAGTCAACGAAGGGCTCTCACTGACTTCACTCAGTTTTAGGGTTAGCTCATTGGACAGAGAAACAAGGGGAAAAATTTTATATCATTTTACGACTTACAGTGTGAGTCTTAAAATTGTCTGGAAAAGGCATGTGTAAGTAATAAGGGAATTCAATACCACCTGCATTATCGACTCAATGCCAAAGTGACAAAGTCTTTATGTATGGCTGGGAGTTGCTATACAGCATGCAGTACTGCTGCAGTTAGTGGCAACTAACCAGTCATGGAGTGGGCCCAGGTCAGCGAGTTTGCTAGCCTGTTACCAGTAATCTGAATGTATCCTGTCTTTACCTTGCATCCACTGTGGCAGATGCTCAAGGAAAGCAAAGGATAGGTTGGCTGCTGTCTTTGCCCACATCCTGTCAACACAGGTTGATGACGATGAGTAATAGATGGGAAAGACATGTGATGCTTAATTAATTACATTTGACTGCTGTATGGGTTTTTTGTTAACTTATTTTTGCTGTACACATTTTAAGTTTCTAGTAATTACCAACTTTTATTTTTGGTGTGTGCTTTTGTGAAGAAGGCCTGTTGGAAGCAATTTTATAGCAGCTTATCCAAATGCAGATACTACCTGTTTATGAGCTTTGTATTAAGGGAGTGGTGTGTTTGGAGGTTCGCACTTTAAATTAAACTCAATTTCTTCATTTATGCATGTCTGTTCATTTGAAAAGCCATTATTACAAAGCAAAGGAAACTATTTTTTCTATTAATTGGTACAGAACAATATAATAGCTCAAGTACATCACAAATGAGAAGCTGTTAGACCTCAGTGTTAGACCTTCCATCCAAACACAACCCAGCTCCCTTTCCTGAATTTGTATCTGTCTAGTCAATACATCATCAGCCTTTCCATGGTTCATGCCATGTACTTCTTCAGCCTAGAGAGATACCTCTACTCCTCCTTCTTTCCTATTACTTTTGCAATCAGGACATCTTTGCCACAAAGAAAAGTCCGCTCCAACATAAACCTACAAATTGAAAAAAAAAAGAATTAAAAAAATATTAATGTATTAATGACTGTAGAATGTTCAGAATGAAAAACAGAAGAAAATAAGCCCTTATCAGCATGCATGCAGGAGGAATGCAGGAGGTGAGTATGTGTATCCACAAATGGAGTGAACATCTAGCTTGTTGACCACTTTATGACATGAACCTATTTGGTTGCTTGACAAGCATCCTGTCTGCGATCAAAGAAAGGAGGAACTCAGGAAGTTCTGAACTAGACAGGGAGCATTTAGTAGCACAAAAGTAACTTTACCAATGCCACACAGGATTTCAGTGGAGTGACAGAGCAGGGAAGATGAGCAATGGACTGCAATTTCTGTGGACTTCAGAAGAGATCTACAGTTTATATTCATGAGATTTATAAACTGCTGGCAAGCAGCTGGTATCACTAGAACAAAAATTATTGCTCTTCTCAAAATTCTGTATTCTTTACCTGCTGAACCTGCCATCCTATGAGTATTAAACACTGCAAATATTGCCTTCTGAAACATGCCGTATTTGTCTATGTGAACCTTTTCCTATGCTTGATGGCCACTTTGTAACATTCATTTGTGATAGACAAAGAGGAGATAAGTTATTCTTAATAATAAATAGCACAGCTGCTACCTGAAGCTTAACATGCTCAACTCTTAAACATCTCTTATAATTATAACACTGAAAACACCTTCTTCTTAGATGATTGGAGATGTAACAAGTGGCTGTCTCAACTCAGGTTATCAGATATCTTCTAAATAATCCAAGCGAGGCAACTGACCCTTATGAGGATGTGAATAAGCCTGAACTGAGATGGGTGCAGTCTGTTCCTGGAATTCGTCCTTCAGTATTATCACATCTTTTTTTCTTCATGTCATGCTACTTGGTACAGAATAGGTGACATGTATTATAAGCTCTTCATCAAGGCATTGAAAAGATGTGGTCAAGTATCGTTGAAGAGAGACACCCCAGAATATGAAAGTAAGTTGCTGAACATTGGATTTGCATCCTCACTTTTGCAGTACAGTTGCTGCAAGTGTTTGATCTACACTCAGCAAAGCAGTTTGGTCCAGTAACCTGTCAATGACCCCAGCTGCTTTCCCATGGTCTAGTAGTAGCAAATATTTTCATGCTAATTTTTACTCATATGAATATCACCTCCAGAACTGAAAAAGAATCTTGACATACTCCTCTAGTTATCCAACTGTATGTATGAAGGTAATCTTTGGTTTGGCAAAGAGAAAAGGGACCTGCTATGTCTGTACTTGAACAGTGCTCACGAGAACTGGAGGCAGGGAGAAAACTGCATGGCTATAAATTTCTGTAAAATGCAAAAATAAATAGATAGTAAGGAGGTAGAAGGTCCAGAAGGCATAGATACAGGCAACTGTAAACAAAAGTTTACTAACCAACTATTTATAGATCAGTCCAAGTATTCCTACCAAATTACATCCAACCTGCAAAACAAATGAAATTCCCCCACACTTTCAGGATTGCTGGTCTGCTCAGACTTTGTGAGTGTGACTGTGGCATGTATAAGGGTAGAGGGTAGGAGAGTATGGATACCTACATATGTGTAGACAGATCCTCAGTTCATACACCAAATTTCATGCCAGAAACCACCGATGTCTAGAATAAAAATGAAGGAAATTGGCAGGACATCATGGATTCCAAGATATTTATAAACTTGGAAAGTTTTAACAATGTAAAACTGTGTTAAAATGGAGCCAACTACTGAGAATGCTGGCAGCCTGGAAGCTAAAAAGCTCTGTATGTTCATCTATAGTTATGTTTGAGCATGTTTCAGCATATTTGTGCTGTTCATGTAATATACTAAAACTCAGAGCATATCTCTCAACCTGCCAAGAGCCAAGTCCATTGTTGCCTTTTGGTATTAGATTTCTATTTTTCCTTTTCACCATCCCACACCCAAACTCATCATTAGTGCTGTGTTGTTTGTATAGAAATTTAAATTGCCTAAAAAATTGTGTGTAGACCAGCAGAACATAGTACCTCTTTCACAACTCCTGCATTACATTTTCTTGATAAAGAGAAGAAAACTCCAAGTTCTTAAATTGAGGAAAATTCTTTAATGTTATTATTATAACATTTAACCCAACTTCTAAAAATAACATGCTAGAAAACAGCTGAGTAATTATGGAAGTCTGTCCAATAGACAGCATTCAGACACACACACTCATGATCTTCCATGTGATGACAAACCAGTTGAAGTAACTCAGAAGGCTTTACATTTGCATCTAAAGTGATGAAGTGATATTGCCCACGGCTAGAACACAGTGTATATGCTCAAACATGCAACTTTCATTCAAAACAGAATGTGTGTAAAGAATTAAGTCACCAAGAGATATAAAAAAATTTTGAAAATATTGAGTTGCCTAATTGCCAATGCTAGTCTGAGTAATAAACAAAATGTGTTAGATACACTAATTTATAGAGAGCAATTATATATGATTATGTGATTAGTACCACATCCAATGGAATGATTCATATCATTGGAATGTTAAAATCATTAGCTATATACTGTTAGGAAAGACGAGGAAACTACAGGACAAGCAGTGGATAATGTATACTAAGGATAGCATTATCTGCTCTAAAATTATTGACAGAAAAAAAAAAAGATATTTGGAATGCTTATTGATCAATGTATTAAATGATAAATCATGAGATGGAGTAGTGGTGCAGAAGTTAGCAGCAGGCTACTAGGTTGAATTTAGGAAGAGAATTAACAGCTTTTAAAAAAAAAATCTATCTGAGATGGCTAGATAGAAAAATTGCATTGTGAGGATGCTAATCAGGAGTTATGTGCAGGAAATTTTACCCATTGAAATATCCTTACAGTCTGAAAGGATATTTCAGACTGGGGAAAGGCAAGGCAAGGCAAGGCAAGGCAAGGCAAGGCAAGGCAAGGCGAAAGGCGAAAGGAGAAAGGCGAAAGGAGAAAGGAAAAAGGGAAAAGGGAAAAGGGAAAAGGAAAAAGGAAAAAGGAAAAAGGAAAAAGGGAAAAAAAAGGAAAAAAGAAAGAAAAGAGGAAAGGAGAGAAAAAGAGATGTGTTTAGCCATAGAACAAAGCAGAAAGTTGTTTGCAAAACTGACCCAATCAGGAGTCAAAAGATTTTGAAATAATTAGATAAGAGGGAAATGAGACATTGTTTATAGTGAATAAAACCCAACAACAGTAGAATGTAAATAACTGAAATATCTAAAAACTCTCTGTCCAATGGTGTTCATAAAAATATTACTGTTGGGTTTGCAAAATGTCAGAAAAAATAGTACCTAGTGATGACAGATATCTACTACGCGACAACTATGAAATTATCAGTCTGCACAAGCAGAAGAAGCATTCAACAAATATTTATGCTCCAGAAAGATTCTAGTTTTGTATTTCACAGAGAAGAAAAATAATGTACATTGGTAACAATTGGGAGGACATTAAATATTTGTAGATCTATAGGATTGGCTAAGCTTACATCAAAAATGTTGTCTAAGAAAGCTCCACCAAACAATACTGTTGGCATTTAACAAATCTTAAAAAGAAAAGTCTGCATGGCTTTAGCCTACACTGCTGACATTAAGTAATGGTAGTAATGTGATGTAACCAGTGAAGAATTGAAGGTGATAGTATAATGCAGAGGAATGTGTTTGTGTGGAAAACACTCAATCTTTGTATTGTTTGGTGATAGTATTAGAGGTTTGATTGTTAAAAATACCTGCATCTGTTTTAGTCAGAATAAAAACCAATCTGTTTTCTTAGTGAAGATAAAATACAACAGAGTACTAGATTACAGTCTACAAGGAACAACACAAAGATATTCCTAATAATAGAAAAGATCTTAGTCCAACACAGAAAGGCATGGCTTGAGTAGTTTAAAGACGATGTTACACAAACTTCCAGTAGAAATATATGTTAAAAGCTATGTTACTTTACCTTGTGGAACTGTCTGTCAGGAGATGGTGAATTCTTATTATTTGCAATCTTCAAAACAAAATGTGGTGTCTCCCAAATACACAGTATCTTAAACAGAAATTATGAGCCTAGTGTAAAAGTCAGGTGGCACTTTTGTTGATTGTCATATCTTATGGCCCTAAAATCTGCAAAATTTTCTGTTAAAACAGAGAGAATTTTGTTATCTACTTCAGTAGAACTAGTTCTTCTACATAAATAATCTCATGCATGGATAATAATTTAGGATTATTTTAAGTAGAGTTAATCACCAAATATTGAGCTTTTGGATTTTGAAACCCATTTTTTTTATTTCAGAAACTAATTGTGCCCATACTTAAGACATTATTATGTACAAGCTACTGACTTCTCAATAACAAGACCTGTTAGTAAAAGTAAAAATATCTTTTAAAGGTAGAGAAAAAGGCAGCCTCAGTGCACAAGAAATTTAAAACCACTCTGAACAGAACTCTAGTAAATATACGACCAAGTAAAATCCTGTACCAGCATCAGGGAATGGGAAATATATCTACTAAGCAAGGGGCAAAGGTGTCTTCGTCTGCAGATGAACCCTGGTATCTCATACTTGTGACTTACCTGTATTACTGTCATCTAACAGTCATGTGTCACAACCTAGCAGACCAGAAGATGTAGTCAATGAAATGGACTCAAAATATTTGCTTCAAAATATATTCTCTCACTTAATGTTTCCCAAATTTAATGGAGGTTTGATGAGACATTTTAATTCCAACAGTTCTGTAACTTCAGAACTCAGAGCTGACACAGGGTCATCACTTGGGTTATAAGGCCATTCTTACCATAAACAGGAACCAAACCTTTTATTCCTCTCTTCAACCTATCAACACACTCAGAAAACACTGTATGTGTTTTTGTAGTGCATGAAGAGGTAAGAGACAACTTTAACTAACATTTTACTCTGACTTTCTTTTAATAATAGTTATGGAAGTATTAGTTCCTCTGTGCCAAATTACAGACCACTGTTTGAATGAAATCTCTCTACCTAGGGATTCTTTCCACCTCTTCATATATTTGCATTTATCTTCCAAATCTATTTTAATGAGCTCTATATAAAAATGAGAGCTCATACTTCTCGAGCCTGATGAACGGGTAATTACTGTTTTGATTCCCATGAGAGGTCTTTGAAAACCCATCTTGTCGTGGAAGTTAAGGGCATAATGTTTTAATTGTAGGTAGGAGAGTGGGGGTAGCGCTTAAGCTGAATATTCTACCATGTAACATTGTCCAAAATATCTTTACACAAATCACCTGTCAATTGTGATACAACTTTCACCTGTATGTTAAACTGAGGTTAGATTTTTCTGCCAGTGAGTATAGATTATTCTGTTTCTCTGCTAAACTTAGAGCTGGTTTTAATATTTCTCTGCTTCATGGGTTTTGAATCTGATAAAAAGTAGTATGCTCTATGGATCAAAATTTAAGTCCGTATTTAATTGATTATCTTATGGCAATTAACAGGAACACTGAGATGAATAAAGGTAAGAGAAAATTACTCTCTTCAACCTATTTTTTGGTGTCAATGAGCTGCATTCAGGTAAAATTCTCATTCCTTTACTTCCAGTTCAGAAGTGCCATGGGATTCTGATGCCCTGAGGCACAGTTGCCCTGGGATCAGTGGTGCAATGGGAAGAATCTGTATGCCAGCAGTAATAGCAGGGGAGTACAGTCCAAAATTTCCACAGCAAATAAATCTTACCAGATTTGTTTCAATTCTATTTCTTCACAGGAAAAAAAAAGGCAAAAATTATTTTCAGATGAGTGTCAGGAAAGAACTGGGAAGAGAAACCTGGATTTGGGGACCCAGCCTGGAAGGAGAGAAGCTTCCAGCTGAGCCATACACGTGACCTACCTCCTGGAAGACCAACTGGAAGTGGTGACTCCTACAGTCAATTTTTTTAGCTGTCAGTTCTGGAATTGATTGTTTTAACACCTAGTTTTCTCAAACCACATTATATCACCCCTAGTTTTATGCAGATTAAAATAAATAAAACAAATTAAGAGTTCATGTCAAGTTCATGACACCTAAGTGCCAAAAATGAGCCATTTAAAAAATCCATTTAACTCTTTATAAAGAATAAAATAGTTTATTTTTATTTAAAATTCTCTTTCACTGCAATATGCATATATGTTTAATTTTTGTGAAACAAAATGTTTTTCCTCAGCTTAAAAGAAACCTTATGGTTAGTCCAAAATGAATGCTTTACAGTTTGCATTTTAGAAAGAAAAGAAATAATTTAGGTTTATCCAACAGGTATATTTTTTTTCATTTCTTTCTAGCATCAAACCAAAAAAAGTGATTTAATTTGCTCAGTTCTGTACGCAGATACAAATGGAACCTGTAGGAGGGACAGGTGCTCAGCATCTTTGAAAATCAGGCCATTAAAGTAATGGCTTTACCCTATTGATCTTAAAGAGAAAGGAAATTGTACAATGAATATATTTAGAGATGATACCAAAATAGGAAAGACTGGAAATAGCAAACATCAGAGGAGCTTAGGAAGCATTAAAATGAATACAATTTAATGTGGACAAATGTAAAATAATACACGTGGAGGAAAATACTACCTGGCATAAAATCAAAGGAGCATACTACAGGAAGAACAGTAATGTGGAAAAGATTTGGGGTGAGAGATAAGAACATATTGGACATGAGGTTTCAATTTAATGACGTTGCACAAGTAGCAGATCTATTCATGAAAACAGAGAGATATGAACTAAAATTTTGATTTGCTTATTGCTGATGGCTAATGTGATGTTCTACTTCTTATCATTAGACAAATACCATGCTATTTGGAGAAGTCAATTTATTCAGAATATCCTTCAAAAAAATTTTTTGTTACATTATCTTTTTGTAAATAAATTTGTCTGCTATTATGTTCAGTATGCACAGCAAGTGTCTTAGAGACAGTCCAGGAAATTATGACAGAAACAAGTATTACAAGGTGTGATCTATTTTGTGAGAGGCTAAGGGTGCTTCATGGTTAAAGCTTAAGGAAAAGAAGTTATGATAACAGTCTGTAAACATTTAAACGGCAATGTCCAAAACAAGGGAGAGATGATTAACTGAAGTTGGAAATGGCAAGTTAAGGAACAATAACTTGAAAGGGGATAGAAATGTGTATATAAAAATTAAAAACAAAATGTAAGTCACAAGGACAAGGAGATGAAGGTAAAATTTACCCTAGAGGTGGTTAATGATCATGTCTACATGTGCTTCAAAGGAGATTTGATAGAATCTTGAGGGCTTTTACCGAAGACAAGCTTTCCATGTAGGGCATTGGACTATTACACCTAGACAATATTTTCCACTTTTTGCAGACTCAAAGTAGCTTGTGTTTTGCTACACTTCTTTTGAACTTTCTAAATTTCAGATTCTTTTTTGTATTTGCAAGACTGGCAAGAAGATGGGTATGCTTTTACTTTGTTAATATTTTTTTCAGTTCAAGACAGTAATGCTCGACCTGGAAAAATGGAAGGGCTGACAAGCACCTTTGGGTTTATCAGGTTTGGCATTTCTGCTGTGATGCTCAGATACATCCTTGACCAGATACAACAGGCAAGCATCTGAAACTCCCAAGTCCAACAATGACAGTTCCAGAACCTTGATATTTTTGTTAATAGATGTTTCATTTAATGAATCATTCTGCACAAAGAAGACCTTCCAGAGCTTCTTCAGATGCAAGAATGCATCTCAGAACCAGTTAGCTTTCATTTCACAGCTTCAGGGGGTTTTCTGCAACAGTACATTTTTTTTTATTATTTTCAAATGAATATTGAGTTTCTGAAGAACAGGGTGACAGTCTCAGATAAAAATTAAAAATAAAAAAAAAAGTAAGAAAAATTCTTCAGGTTTCTCCCCCATCATACCCCTGCTCAATCCAAGCCTTGCCTGCAGGGATTTTAAGATGGAAATCACATGGCTAACATTAAAATCTTGTTAAAGCATTAGGGGCCGTGTCCTGAGCCAGGGTAAATTGAATACAGCTCCACTGACTTCAACAGAGCTTTACCCTTTCACAGCACTTGAGGATCTGACCACAAAAATGTCTCAGGCTGGTTTATTACAGGATTGGATAGGTATGTGCAGATTTCATTTATGGCTCCAAGTTTTCTTGACCTGTTATAGTTGCCTAATTCTTGATAAACTGAAATAAAAAATGACGTGCAGAGTCTAATATTTGAAAGTGCCTTGCAAGATAGGAAATGCAAGAAGGAAACTTGCCAATCAACGTCACGTTGCCTCATTTTCATGCATTATGCCACACATTTTAATTGCACGTGCATACACTCTTTTTTACAAAACTATTGCCCCAGTTTGTGTATTGGTTGGAATGAGGATCCTGTTCTATATTTCCTTTTATCTTTTGCACTCCATGTGTGGGTCTTTGCCTAATTTATAATACTGCCATCCAAACCGTACATAAAATATACAAATTATTCGTGTCTGCATGAGCTTTTCCATAGTGACTCATTAATTATTTTTCTGATATTTTATGAGAAAAATATTCTAATTCCCCTCCCACAGATGAGAGAACTGAGACAGGAAAGGAGCATGGCCAGTTTTGGGACACAAAGCAGATCGGTGGCAGGCCCAGAGCTCCTGGTTCTCAGTTTATATTTATTTCTTCCCAAAAGGAGAGGGCTAGCCATATTCACAGCTTCCAGTATACACACTGGTAGTTATGAAAACTGTTCCAGAAGTCAAGACCAAAATACTGCAATGGGGGCACTCAACTAATGAAAAACACAGTGGTCACCTGTAAAATTATTATCTTAATTATCTTCATAATTATCTTAATTATCTTCATGATTATCTTACGGAATTTCTGGGATAGCAAAAATATAAATTTTTCAGCTTAACCACTTGATTATACTTTGAGTCTACGAAATCTCCTCTTATTTTTTACAACTTTTTTCCCTATATACAAAATGATGTGGGGCTTCCAGCAACAGGCCTCTTTTTAGCATGAGGAATCTTTGACAAGTACCTGGGATTGTCATGTTAGAAGGCTGAAAGCAGTGTAATTTTTTCATTATTTTTAAAACATGTTTTAATTGCTTTAAAATTATATCTGGAATTTCTGAGTCTCTGGACTGTGGCACCCTCTTGCAAAAAGTATGTAGTAATGCATAAACCATCTTGCCTATATACTGGAACCTCAGGTCCTTCTATATAAGAAACTTTCATCCTACTTCAATAATAATATACAGTAATAATATGCAATGTAAGAGGAGAGATTCAGAACAGCTGATTTCTCAGTCTATCAGACACACATATCTCAAGGAAATGTTTGGTTTGTTACTTTTCTGAAAACCTGGTTAAGAACTGATGTATCTAAAACCTTTTCCTTTACTTAAAATCTGTGTATTTATACAACCAAATTAAAGCATATGGAAACGTAATTTGTACACTTTTTTATCTCAATATTTTATTTGTACTATGATAACAAAATGTTGTACAGTCCCAGAATATACCAATCTTCTGCTTTCTATAGACTCATTTAATTTTGTTCATTATAAGGTATTGACATTTCTCTGAAGCAGAGACTGAAGAGTGTCCCCGCGAGCATATCCGGAGGACCTGTTCACTCACTTGATCACTCTTGTATTGGATCAACCAGGATCCCATTTTGTTTTAGCCTCTAAATCAGAGGTTTTTGTAAGCAACTAAAAGAGACAGAGCTATATTTAAAGACAATGTTGCATTTCTTTTTCACCCGAGAATATGATTTCTCCTATGTTAGGAGTATGAGAGTGCTGAACATTATGAGGAAGGCTGTGTTTACAGTACTTTTGTCTGAAACTAGAACTGAAAATGTCAGAAGATCCAATAGGAAGCACATGTTTGGGAAATTTTCAGTCCAAAGGTAGCTTCAGGACTTTTTCTAAAAAGCTTCTGAGTAAGCAGATGAGCTTTGAATAGTTGCTTGAATGCCACATCTTGCAAGGTTAAAGCTGGAAGACTGGAAACTAGGTTAGAATCTTTGGTCACATTGATCTCACCAGCACAAGAACATGAATCTGAAGTAAACTGCAGAATTAGCTGTTATATATCAATGCAGTTTCTCCAGATGTTGTGTTTCAGCAATGAGTTGCTCTAGGTGTTGGATTTTCAAAACAGATATTCAGATTTCAAAACAGCTTACTTAGATGGGAATCTTTTAATCTAGCAATTCTGATTTTTTTATCCTAAACCTTTTGAAAGGAAGGCCATATGAGACAGAGACAATTGTACCCCTCAGGTAGAGTAAATGATGCACAGCAGCCACCTTAGAAGGAAAGACACTAGACAGATGGATGGGCATAGATACTCTTACAAATACCTGCTAACATAGCTCTGCTAATCTGAAGGTCAAAAAGCAAAGACTAACCCAGAACATCAACTTCATTATGGATACTCCTCCCCAGAGGACACATTTTTCAAGACTCTGTGAAATCAGTTTGGCAACTTATGAAAGATGTAATCTTGCTCCCACGTCTCATTCAAAACCACAGGAAATAACTAATGTTCCTCACTCCAGAAGTCAAGACACACGTAATCAAGTGCCATATATTCCCTTACTATAAACCGTAGTCAGGAGGCTTTGGCTTGTTGTCTGTGGTTAAACAATATGTGTGAGCAAGCGTACAGATTTTTTTTTCCCACCTGTAGAAATTATTTCTCATTGTTGCCATCACGGAGGTGTTTTCATCATTCATCCCTCAAACAGTTGCTTTTCTGGACACATTCTCCCTTCTGATGGCTAGCGTGTACATTACAATCCTTCTGCATAGGTGCTTAATGCCAAAATGGGATCTGTAGCACTGTTTCCCCTCTTATTGCCTACTTTTTTTTTTGACCACTTTGTACTTATACCAATATGAATATATCAAAATGTAAAAGTAGAGTCTGATCAGAACTAATTCTCCAGTGGGCAATTTGCATTCTCCCTTTGTTTTGCTGAAGAAAAAAATTATTGAAACCTTATTACAGCAAAAAGCCAGACTATTTTGTAGGGCTGATTTTTTGGAATATGTGCCCCTTTCAAATTCTAAAATGCATGTCTATTTCAGACATTTGTAAGGCATTTGGCAAGCACTGCTTAGAAGATGATAGTGAAATTTAATTTTAATGTTTGAAAACCTTAGTTTAGGTCAGAAATGGAAGCCTATTTGAAGACTCAGCCTCTACTTGGTAGCACAGATTTCAAATCATACAGACAAAAGGAATTAATTTCTGGAAATTTTCACTAGTGTGAATTTAGACAAGACAGACTATTGTAAACTATTAATTACATGACACAGGCAAAGCTTGAGGTCCAGTTTAGTTGGCTAACCCTATTGCATGACAGTTTGGCATACTGCCTGTCCAGAGAACACCAGTTCTAACAGGCAATACTCATGCCTAAAAATCAGTGTTATTTTGAGTGTTCTCATAATCCCTCAGTTCTGTATCCAAAAATCTAAAAGTCTTGCTATACTTCCAAGAATAAACTTGAAAGTCTCTACATATTCAGATTGTGATTTTTCTTCCTATCAATCACTTTTTGCATAATTCCTCCTTCTCAGGATTCTAAGAGCACTCTAGAAATCTTGAGGGCTCCTAGAGAGAAAACATAGAGAGGAAACTATTGGAAGAGACAAAATGTGAGATGTAGCTTCCTCTGATTCATCCATATGTGTTGTGGAAAACATGAATCTCAGAAGATGACCAGGGGATTGGGAAGCTTGAGTAATTAATATGGATGCAGCCGTATTGCCAAAGGATGGAGTGAAGTGCCAAGAACCTAGAACACAGGTGAACACATACAATCTGTCTCCACACAAATGGTTTTGAACTCTGGAATCCAGCAGGTCTGAGACATTTCCCCAGTCTGTTCTGCCACAGAGCAGGGAAAGGGCAAGACTCACCTGCTCTGGAACAGTTCAGGAGCCTTTTCTACCTGGAATTCCTTTGGGAATTTTAGCCTCTTCTTTAGAGTTTTTACTGCTAGAGGGGACAATGAGGCCCAGACATACAGATTATCCACTTAATCTCATTTCAACAATTATTGGTATTTCTGCACTTACACTTGTTCCAAACAACAAATGTATCTTTTGACTGCTGCATAAAAGGGTGACTCTTTTCACTGCATTAAAGCCTAACCCTCAAAATGAATTTTTTCTTATAAAATAAAAGGAAAATATATTTGATGGAGGAAGTTGCAAATAAATTAAGCTCTGCATTATATAAACAAATTTTTAAGTGGCTGTGAGCTATTGATTTACTTTCTGAACTGATTTCTCTGGCTCAGAAATTCATTTCCTCGCTTGGTGGAAATACTCATTTAAACCCAAGAGTATGGTCTACACTAGGGAAATTTCTCCCAAATCATTAGTGGGTTTAGAATTGATTTGCCATTGAAGTTTTAAAAGTAATTGGAATTGTTGTTTAGGCTTCACTGTGTTGGTATCAAGTAAAAAGATTCTGAACTTTCTGGTGCTTCCTCTGTCTATTCAAGGACTTGAACTGGCTTTTAATCAAGAATTCCAAAGCCCCTATTAAGAAGTAATGACACTCCCAGGAACTCTGAGTGGCACTGAACCTCTGAGTTCACAGCTTTCCACGTTGCTCTCTGTGTTCCTGGGAATTTTGTCATATTTCACTGAAAGAAGAGGGGTTTTTTTAAAGATGCACCATACTCATGCAACATTTGAGAGGTACAGATTACAAGCATTTTAACATAGTGCAGGTATTTATGAATTTGTGTCCCAACAGATAACTTCAACCAGTAAGTAATGTAATGCATAGGCTTTCAGACTTTCTAGGCAATACTGTCAATACTATTGACAGTAGTATGGTTTTGCATTAGCTCTTCAAGTAAATTGCTGTTTAAGTATAACATCTGTTAACATGCTAGTTTCAAACTTGAAGCTGTAACCTCATTTCTTTTGGTGAATACTTTTGTAATACATCCTGAGTCATTTTATAGCACCATGGATGACTACTCACCATGATCAAACAGTTGTTTCTTTCAAAAAGCCCTCTTGTAAACTCAGCAAATTTATACTATGAACACCTTCTTTATAAAAGAAAAAAATTAAAAAAAAAAGCAAATGTCTTCTGTACCTTCTGTATTATGAAAAGGACGGTCTTATAGCTTTGCTTTAACTACCCTGAAAGCACTTATGTAACTGCATTTCAATGGGCATAGATGCAAGGTTTCTATTAAATAACAGATGTATTTCCTGGAGGGGAGGCCCTTTTAATAGCAATAAAAAAGTTTGTAGAGTAGGCATTTAGCTCTGCTTTCTCCAGTAGATGTCACTTGCAGTACATAATAATTCATGTAAAGAAGTCAGAGTATATAGAAATGCATTGCTTTCCTTGAAATTTGCAAGCTAAATTAAAAAGCCATTTTAGTGCCCTGTGTATGTAGTAAGTTTGGCATTTGATTTATTTTAACAGATGGCATTGAAATAACAAAAGGTAAAGCATTTTTTTCCAATTGATCAGTGAGGATTATGTCTCTTTCTCCTGTAATTTGAAATAACAGAAGGAAGCAAATATACTTGTTGACACATGTGAGGTCTGGGTCACATATGACCTAATATTGTATTGACAAGTAGTTTTTGGCAATTTCCAGACTTACTCTAAAGAGAAAATATATTATGTAATTATTTTTTATTTCAGAAGCATTAGCAATTTGGATTAAATTTAGTAGGGAAAACTTATAGAACATATAGACCCCAACAGCAGAGCTGTTTTCTTGTATCAACAAAGGATATCTTGTTGGGTATATTACATATTTAAGGGAAACTGTCTTGTGTTATAGTTGATTAGAAATGTAAGTAATGTTCTAGGAACATTCTATATGATTTCTATTAATTTTTAGTCTATTTCTTTTACTATAACAATAGTGTAACAACATTGTCCTCAGTCAAATCACTATGGCAAAAATCTCATCTTCAGGTCCTTAGTGCCTCAAGGATATACTCTGCCTCCATGATCTCAAGGTCACTGCTGATGGTGGATTATCCACAAATATTCACATTGTCTAAATTATATCATATTTCTTGTCTCCAACTGACATGTCAGCCAAGACTCTACATTGTAGGATTTAGGTGTTGGTGGCTCATTTGCTGGCTGATCACAGTGTTTGATGTTTCCTGTTTGTAGCCATCCCTCCTCTGCTCTCCTTAGCAGTTCTTCCTTTCGCCAGGTATGAGATTGCTAAAACTGCTTTATTTATTTCCATTCCACTCTCCATTGCATGGATGAGTAGACCAGTTTTGAACTTTATGCTTCTTCCTTTTCCTTCATGGATTCTGATCAAAAATCCACAGAAAATACCAGCACGGGTTGATCCAGACAGGGGAATAAAAACTGGCTATGCTGTCTTCTCATCTTATTCCCAGCTCATTCCCCTATCTCCCCCAGGTAACCACACATAAATACAATCTTGAGAGTTGTCAGAAGGAATATCTACCCAAGAAGGTTGGTACCACAGAGATGTGGACATTAGACCCTCTACTATACCTTTGTTCTCTCTCACTTGAATAATTCAAATGTGGGTTAACCATGTCCTGCTCATAAAAGACTTTGAGGACCCTACTGTGGGAGAGTGATGGAGATCATTAAAGCTTTGTCCCTCATCCCCAAATAAACCTGCTGTATACTGTCAATGAAAGGAGTAAAAGCCTAGAAATACAATAGAAACATATTTTTCCTCAAAATGCAGCTGAAGGTGAATACTGCATGGGAGGCTCAAAACCAGCAACAGTAAATTTGGTCCTACTGAGAGCTACCTGCTGTCTTGGGTTTTTTTTTGCACAAGTGGGGGAAAGGAGGTGAGAGAGAGACAGGCAAAGGTGATCATGCAGAAACAAATGCAAGGTCTCAAAAAGAGTGTTTATACTCTTGAACCTGGGAAGAAGTGTACCTAGTATAAATCTAGATCACATACAGGGAGCCAGGTCCCCCTTGATTTGATTAGAACATTCCTAAAAGAGATGTGGCATTCAGGTGGTCTAATATGAGCTGCTCTGTGTTTTCTGTTTCAGGTCACATATAACCTACTAGGTCTGTAAAAGTTTATATCCCAAGTCACAGGCCAGAAATCAGTATTAGTAGACTTAAAGAAGGGCTTAAAACTTACCAGTAGAGGCAGTTTGTTGGAAAGGTATAGAAAACTCCATAAACAACAAAGAGAAAGAAATCTGGGAGTGAAGTAGAAGTTAAAATCCTGATTAAATTAATCAGGTTTCTGGGTACTGTAGAGACTCACGCTCTTCAGCTGTGCTAATTTTAGCTCGCTTCTTTTCCATTTTCTTCAGGAAAAAAGGAATTTGCCAGAAAATAAAAATAACCCAACCCTTTGAAACTTTCACCTGATGCAGGCTGTTGATATTCTTCTGCTGAATTGAAGAATGGTCTGTAGTGCCATTGATGTATTTTCATAAGTAATGCAATATCTACTCCAAGCTGACCCCATTGAGGACAACCACATTTTTTCAAGTAGCATTCAGATTACATGGTGATGGGTGCAATGCAAATTTGAAAAGGTTAGAAGAGTTTTAGTATTTATCTCCTTTGTTTATAGGTGCACACAGTTTTGACAATAATTTCTAACATAAAGAGATAATAATTTCTCATTTAAATGTAGATGTGCTTTACTACAGGTGCACGAGGCTATAAACAGCAAACAAAACTTACAGTATCATGTAATCTAAAGATAGAGCTTTGAACAGGGATTATGAAGTTAATGTATTGGGCATATACTGGTACCTTGCATCAGAGGATCTCATGTTCCCTTATGAATTCCATGTCACAGAACCACAAAGCTATGTACTGTGAGTTTCCTTTTATAGATATGGAGGGATATATATGATTCACCTCTGATAAGCCCGACCAGTCACAATGAAAGAGCCAAAAGGAAACCTAAAACTGTTGATTTCAAGATCTCTGCTATGCCCAAGAGGTAACTTTTCCTTTTGCTCTTCCTAAGAGGAGATCAATTTCTCCCTGCACAGTTTGTGAAGGTTGAAGGGAATGTTCCCGAAATGGTAATCCGGCCTTTTACATTCCTGAATAACTCTTCCTAACTCATCTATTGTTTTTTCATGCTGAGGAATACACAGATTTAAAGAATTTATTGCAGAGACATCTCTGAATTTAAACATGGCACTTACAGGTATCTTTTGATATTGTAATGGCATGAGACACATTAGCTTCCGACAAGCTCATCTAGGGGATTGGGAAGGACATAAGGTTATCCCTTTCCTAAGTTATTTGACATATTGGTTTTTCATTCTACAATGTTTTGACATGAGTTAATTGCCAGCTTCATTCATGTGAGTCAATGATTTTAAAGGCAGCGCTGCAAGAAGTCATGTGCTTCTTCTTATAGAACCAGAGTACCCTATAGCATTTCCAAATGAATATCCCTGCTTGATTTTGTCATCAGTATTGGTAAGTGTATATATTTAGCTTCACTTGACCCAGTGAAGCTTCATCTGTCATGCCAGAGAGTAAGGATGGCACAGTGGATGTAAAAGACATTGAAGAAGGGGAATTGGTTAGTATATTAGAGTAAGTGTTAAGTAATCAAAATATAAACTTTTAGGAAAAACAAACATCCTGGAGTAATTTTAAATGGGCAGATTATTTCTGGCAGTTTTGCCTTTTGGTTCATCAACATTTTAAACCATTCAGTTTCAAATATCCACAGAACTCACAAATAAGACAGGAGATCCAATACTTTATTGATGCTTACAGCCAGAAAAATTAAGAAGCTCTGAGTTAAATGGTCAGGTTGGCCATCTTTCAAGTGAACATTCTTTTAAACTCTGTGCTCCAGCAGTTTGCTCTGAGACTTGCAACTCATCTGGTTCCTACTTCTGAGAACTAAGTTCTCTGAAACAAGTAGATAATCTCCACTGGCTATGATTTTGTGACAGGACTTTCATTAGCAGGTGATCCTTCTCCTGAAGTTGAATGAAGTGAGTAATTTTTCTATTTTGCAGTATTGCTGTTCAGATATTGTTCACAACTGAATTTTTTGTCATGCTAAGCAACACAACACAGGAGATTGGATACTCAAAGGAAACTATAATTCTCTTGGGGGAAAAAAATTCAAAAATTATGTCTGGTCACTTTATATGTGTCAGGCCTCCAAGTACATGCTGAATTGCAAAAATATAACACGTTCAAAAAGAATATTTATGTGTACCTTCTTCATTACATGTGCGGTATTTTTTTCTCATGTCACAAAAAATGTAGTCACAATTTACAAGTATATGCACAATCAAATTGCTATTGATTTAGCAATGTCTTCCTTTGATGTCCCTTGCCTTAACCTCATTTATAAAGCTGTTTTGCATTATTTCAAACTGTCAATGATTTGTGACTCATGAATATTCAAATCTAATTTGCACTTACCTTTTTTGCATGCATGCTTACTTGTAATTTGTCTCATTTGCCCTTTGTTTTGTGTTTATTTTCAGATTGTTTAGTGAAGTAAACTCTGTTTTTAAAGTAATAGCATCAAGTTAAACACAAGTTATGCAATTCTCTCCTTACTAGAGTCACTGCAACTCCATTAACTTCACTAGAGTTTCTCCTGCTTAAGTGAAGAGTGAGAGGTTCACGAACTCTTTCTGGCTGTTTTTTCTCTGTGTTAACATCAACATCATTTAACATGTTTCATTGTAATAGCAATGGCTTTACTTAGTATTTTATTCAGAAAAAAATATCAAGACTAAACCCTCTCATTGTGGTGTTTAGGACAGTTCAGACCTCAGATCTGAGTAAAAATTAATAATTCCTTCCTCTGACTCAAAAGTGTTCCCTGGTAAGACTATTATCAAAGGAAAAAAATGCTTCATTTGACTTGTTTTTGTGGCTTTGGTAAATCCAATAGAATAAGTCCTCGATTTAAGAATACTAGTACAATAATATACACTTTTCCAGGAAACACTCCACCTAACAAGTATACTAATTGCAGCTCAGTGGGTCCAAAATCCTATTCTTTCCGTTCTTGTTAATCTAAAAAGTCTTTTAAACTGTTAGGTTCTGAGGAGAGCAGGGCCAAGATCTTTGTATGTTTTTTCCCATTTATGGAGGATTATGTAATGAGAGCAATGCCTCTCTCAAATACCAAGAATCTTGCTAGATTTTTATTTCAGGAACAGTTACCATGAACATATTGACTGCAGACGGGACCTTTTTCAATGAATCAAGTCTGGAGACAACAGTAAAAAAAAATTTGCTTTTGGATCAAAAAATATGATCGTACTTGAGTATCAAAAGCCATTTCCCAGGGGAAGTGATCTCAAATTAAACCAGGAACAGGGGGAAAAAAGGCAACTGATTTTGCATAATGTTTGAAAGCCAAAATCAGCCTACAGTGGCAAAACTGGTTATGTTCCTGGGTTCATGCTACAACCCTAGTTACAAAGCAGCTCTAGGGGGTTCAGATGGCTCTTGTTTTGATCATGTTTGTGACCACATATGTGAACGTTAAAGCAAGAAGAATTTTTCTTTGAACCAGTATTAGATGAATACATTTCCTATATGGAGCTTTTCCTTTATGCTCTTAGCAAATGGAAGGGAGACAGAATCAAGCCATGGACAAATACCTGCACAAAAAAAGCATGCAAACACAGACACGAATATTTCTTGGGCACTTTCATTATTCATTTAGTCTCCTGTTTAAATAACTTCAACCAACCTTTTGGGAAATAGAGCAAGTATGATAGGTGATCAGTGACACATCAAGAGTAATGAAATTAGAAGCCCAAAAGAACATATTGTGAATGACTGGAAATTGTTTGCCTAAGCTCTTCTTGGTCAATGTTTTGAAGTAAACTGAAGTAAAATTCCCTGATCTGATGTGGGGTTCCCAGCTGGGAATAAGAGATCTGAGCCCAGAAACTATAGCTGCATTCATCCAAGAGTTCGTTTCAAATGAATAGTTTTATCATCTCTTCCATAAAAGAGAAAAGTATTTCAAATGTTTATTTTTAGCTTGGCACATGAATAATAGAAATAAAAGTATCTGAATATTTAATACTAAGCAATTCTTTTTTAAAAAATTCAGTATATGGGTTAATAATTACATGTTAGTAGAGGGGATTTTTTAGTAATGCCAGGACCATGCTTTTAAAAGGCAAGTCTCAGCCATTGTGAAGTCCAAGGTAAAGTCTTGTGCCCTGAAACACCCAAGAAATAGTATTATCCAGTATGACACATGCCTAGATATGTCTTATTGTGATCATAATATAGCCTAAAGGTAAGAGTACAGAACAATCACTTCTGTGTTATTTTTTCAACGTTGTTTATGTTTCTCTACAACAAAGAAAAGCTTCTGCTAGAGTTATTTATATTGTTGATCAATAGAACTATTAATGATGGTTTATAAATTCATAAGACAAGTTTTAAATTTAGCATTTGCTTTAAAAATGAAATCTATTAGTACATTAACTTGATCATGTTTCCTCACTGAAAAGCCAGTTCATCTTGAAAAACACTTTTGGAAAAGCAGAATGTACCACCACGACATAAGAGATACTTAAAGAGCCAAGCAAAAGCCATGATTGTGAACCGCCAAATATGAATTAAAGGACTAATGTTTTCTTGTGCTCAGGGCTTACTGAAAGGGTAGTGACTGTCCACATTTATTGTCAATATGACCTGTAAAGTTGAGTACTTCACACCTGCAGACTTTGGCACCCTGCAAAACCACCTTGGAGAATCCTGCCTTGTGTCTTTCATTTACATTCTCCTTCAGTCAATGGGACTTCGGGACACAGGTTTGGACTTGAAGATACTGAGGTCTGTCAGCATGAAAAACATTGTTGACAGAGAATCCCAGCACTGAGGTGTTTTTCGATGAACTTTTGGTCCCCCTAATAGGTGAGTTCTACAGAACGATTGGCAGCCCTTCTGTTGAGTGAGGAATAAAACTGGTAACACGTATCTAGTCTTTTAGACCTTTTTGCTGTGTAGTCACAATGTAGAACAATTTCCCTTCTAATATACTAGCATTAAAGTCAGTGGTGACACAACATAGAAGAGTTTTGCTTTTTGAGTTTATTGGCTAGCTCTGATGGGAAAAGCACAGTGAGTAGAAGCACGTAAACGCAGTAAGATAGCTAGATGTACATTTTAGACATAGGGTCTATTGTTTGGAATTAAAACCAGTCTCTGCCCTTTAACACCATTACCAAGGAGAATATGCCACCTACTTCACCATAAATATAAATCCCCAGATTCTTTTATTCTAACATGGAAAACACAGTGATGTCTGAGAACTTGTTAAGCCTAGATGTTGTCCCTTTCCTTCCACTTCAAAAGGCCTATGGGGACCATTTTCTCTTGTGAGAACTGGATCTTCTCTGCAGTTTTACTGTGAATCATTCTGCTCAACCTGACAAGACTCAGATGGAATATTAGATTTTCAAAATTATGAACAGAGGGAAAAAATAAAATTAGAACAATCGGAGGATTCACCTTCGTAAAATAGTATGTATTGACTAATGTACGTTCCCTAACTTACCTTATACTTGAGTTTCATTAGCTTCCATTAGTGAGGTAATTAATTTAGCGGGAGAAATGAAAGGAGCCAAAGAGATGACAATAGGCATGTGTGAGAAAGAAGTCAGGTGTAGGTCTCTAATGGTGGGCAGTGGAAAAGTGTTTTCCACATGCATTTTGTAAATGTTAAGAAAGTGTAAAGGAGTGAATACAGAGGAGTGTATGCAGGAGACATGTGGTGCCTTTTCTACTGTTTTGTCCACGGTTGTGTCCTGCAGTCCAAGACAACATGTCTAATCTTCTTGTGTAGCTTTGACCACTTACAGTGAGGGGTTAATATAAAACCCCCTAAACTAAAATGCTTCCTGGTTGGGTAGAAAATATATATATCTTCTTAGACCTAAGTTTTCTTAGGGAAATGTTGTATCCAAGGACTGTTTCGTGAGCTGGAAGTGCTGTACTGAACCTCTGGGGCAAATGTTTGCATTGAATTGTTGAAAGAGTCTGAGATTGGCAACTCCACCCTACCCTTGGCTAATGAGCCTTCCCCAAGACAATATCAAGTGCAATTACCTTTCAGGGAATAACAACATACCAAAGAACCATGGACTCTGCAGAGAAAAGCGAAACACACATTCGTAGGTAGAACCTGTATCAATTAGCATTAATTATCCAGTAGAGACAACGGGGTTGCAATAAGTCTCAGTTCCCAAATCACACCGTAGATCACAGCAAATGTGAGCTACTTATAGAAAAAACATTTGCAAAGTTCAGCTTGCCCTAACACCCCTCTTCTCTCCGTATGCTTCTGCACTTGAGTTGTGCTTGGGGGCTGCGCTTCTGGGACAATTTTCCTGACCGCCAGCTTTGAGGTGATTGGAGAGATGATAAAGTGGGTTGCTGGCAGCTCCTGAACGTCAGCGGTACAGCGAGGCTAATGCAAGGATTCATTCGAGGTTTCACAGGTGTCGACGCGGCCAAGGACACCAAGTTTCCCTCAAAAGTGCTCAAGGAGGTCTGGCTACAGGGCAGCTGTCTGCCCTCGGCTGCAGAGCCGGCAAAATCTCGTCCTCCGGTCGGCTGGTTCTCCCGGCAAAGGTAGAAAGCGGGAACAGTCCCAGGAGACGAGGTTTTGCTGTACACATTCCTAGGAAGGAGATCAGGGGAGAAGGCGGGAAACCCGCATATTTTGGGTTGAGAAAATTGGGAAAACGCGAAAGTGCGCGTCCAGCGCTAGGGAGATGCAGGGGGGTTGCCGACTGGCGCCTTTGTGCCGGGCTGCGTCTACCCGGGGCGGCACGGCCCGTCCCGCCGGCGGGGGTTGCGCGGGGCGGCGGCGGGGCAGAGCGGGACGGGCGGGCGGCGCAGCGCCCGCAGTCCCCTGGAGCCCTGGGGCGCCTCCCCGGGGAGCCGGGAAACCCCGCCGCAAACTCTTCGGACGTGAAAACGGCGCGGAGCGGGGCCGGCTGCTTTGCTGAAACCAGGCACACGTATATTGAGTTTGTCAGGGATCATAAAATGCGAATTGATTATTCAAACAGCCATTGATTATAAAAGAATGCTTACTGCGGCAATGGGAAAGGTTAAAAGGAAATTGACCCTCTGCGTACGTGACATAAAGTCATTAGGTAAATGAGATATTCATACGGGGTGTAATCAAGGTCATGCTAATTTTATTTGCGGTATTCGACTCAAATCTCGAGCTTCGTTTGGGGACAGCAAATTGTCCCCGAGGGAAATGAAACGCCAGGTAGACCACAGGTGCCCTAAAAAAAAACCCCGTAAATAAAAGCCGAGTGGGGCAGAAAACTTCCCCGAAGCCCCGTGTCCGTGGTGGTCCCGAACGCCAGGCCCAGTCTCAAGCCCGGGGAGGCGGCGGAGTGCGGTCTGGGGCCCGCGGAGCTGCGTCCAAGATCGGGCCTCTCCGCAAAGGTTTTCTCACCTCGGTGCTCCCAGGTCCTCCCCGACCGGGGAAAACTAGGAGTGCGAGCAATGTCAAAGATCATCGCCATTCCCAGACAGGATGAGAACGCGTAAAAAATTAGATTTATTTATGCACATATTTATCCCCTCTAATTATAGAAATTAATCCTCTTACTTATGACTAAAAGGTAACGTCTAAGGCGTCCCTTTGATGTTTAACAGCATCATTTGTGGCTAACATTCCAACTGATTAAGGAATAATTGTTGTTAAATGCTTTACAAGTGGATAGTGTTTAATTGAGAGGCATTCATAATTTTACGGCTTACCACAAAATGAAACGTAATTAAAAACGCAGGAACTTCCAAGTGATTTTATTCCAATTATGTTTATTGTTCAGACTAATTACTGCACAAGATGGGGTACTTTTCCTCATCTCTAAATGGCACACGCTTCCCAAATATGCTCTTGCAGGTTTTTCTTTTGCAGGTACTGGCTTGGGACGGCTTTCTTAAGCCTCTGTTCCCCCCACCCCCAGCCCTCCATTATAATTAAATGCTCCGGTCTTTTTTTCTCTCCTCCCTGCAACACCTTGGGATGTGAGAAAGTGATGGCAGCTCTCTTCCCTCGGAGCTCGAAGCAATTGTAGAGGGGCTGATGAATTTCTTGAAGGAACGCCACACACTGAGGAAACCATCTCCTAGCAGGATTTTACAAACCAAAGTAAACAAAGCACCCCAGGGGCGATTTCCTCCTTTTGCGCAGCACACTTCTCAATTTACCTCAGAAGGGATCACAAACACACATGAGAATTACATCAGAAATCATACTTGGTTTGGGGAAGATATTCTGGATGAGAAGGAGCAGAGAAATTGAAAGTGTTCAAAGGAAGGGATGGTCATTAAAATACCTGCCAGGCGTGCTGCCATTCCCCTAACCAACCTTCCCTCTTCCCTGTGAACTCAGAAATCTCTTCAGCATCTATTTAAACATACATATCCCTGGGAGAAAAAAAAAAAAAAAAAAAAAAAAAAAAAAAAAAAAAGAAAGAAAGAAACCAACCTACGCACACCTCAGGTCCATAACGCCTTTAGAACAACCTCATTCTCAGAAAGGGGTGGGGAATAAAGTTACTTGCCTAATTTTACTGTTTGCTCGATCGAAGAGAGTTTATTGTGAAAATGGGTTTGTTTATTTATTCCTGAGTTTCTTCATCCCTCAGCTGGGCTCTTGGAGAAAATTAGGGAGTTGTCTGAGACCATGCTAATGAAAAATCAGTGCTTACTGTTAAAGGTAATAATCAGATCAAATCAGACTCTGATAAAATGGGGGGGGGGCATCAAATGTCCAATACTGCTTCCAATTTGCTTTCTTTTCCTTCGGGTTCCTAATCATTAAGAAAGGATCACACACATATTTATTGCTCCCTTTGTCTCCTTTCTGGCAGGATGTAACCCCCTGTGAATGTGTGCGCATGGTTTGGGAGGCTATTGCACACTCCAGGAGGGTTGTAGCATTCACAGGTGTGCTCTGGCTTGTCACTGTCTCCCTCCTCAGTTTCCCAATTCTCCTGGAGGGTTTAATCTAGGTGTGAGAGTAGAAAAGTGTTTAAATTCTACTGAGGAAATAACCAGGGGGGAGTGGTGGTGGTGAAGGAATTCCCTCTTAAGGCAAGTTAGAAATAGCTCAAGCTTTCCAAATGGATGTTTAAATTGGACATAATGGAGAAATACCTCTTTTTTTTTTTTCTTCTTCTTTTTCTCTTCAGGTATGAGTCTTGAATCCTCTCATTAAACTGACACAGATTTCCAGAGATGGAGAAAAGGAGGGGTATCTGGGGTGGACATTTTATGTAAATGAGCAAATCTGAAATGTATTACAAATCCACTGTAATAAAACTGACAGTTTTGACAGTATTGACAACATAAATATATGTTGGAACACAGCACTTTCAGACACTTAACCGATGAAGCAATAAAAAGATTCGACTACAATATTTCAAATAATCGACATTGATGTTTTGATACATCATTTTTATACTTCGAATCGATCTATCACTCTATGACCGGTCAATTTTAAGTAAAAATCTGCTGCAATTATTTACGCTAGTGCCAATGACGACCTAATAACTGTTTTCAATTAATTACAGCAAAACTAAACATTATGAGGACTAACCAGTCGCATATTCCATTGTACGGCATTTCTTGTATGGAGAACAAATACATATATGTATATTGTATTCTCTTTGTGGGATCAAAAGAAAGACATAAAAAGACAATCACAATCTTAGGGGGAAAAAAATAAAAAGCAACCTCTTTTTGAGAACACACCACTGGCTCTTGCCACATACTTCTAGGAAACGCTATAATATTTTGTCAGCTCTCTCAATGCAGTACCAAAGCGAGCTCCTAAGACTTTTTTTTTTCCCTTTTCTCTTTGGGCTGTGCGCTGAATCCCGCTTCAAACAATGGGCCGAGCAGTTCTTGAAAAAAAAAGGGGGGGGAATTCATGCTTCGAGTGATCGCCTGCCTGTGTGTTGTGAGAGTCTCTGGATCACTTCAAAAGAGGTAGGAGTATATTGTTCTCTCCGGACCAAAAACTTCTGTAAAAATGAGAGCGCTCCTCTTCTGGAGTTTTATAGGCAGCTGGAGAACAAAAGGGGATATTTTGAGTGAGCGAGAGCAGAGCTCTGAGCAGAGTTTGGAGCCTTCACGGATTCTCTGATACCCACTAAACTCATTTAGTTTGCCCTAACTGTCCTTTTGGTTATCGTGCCATACTAGAAAGAAGGATTTTTTTTCGTGCTTCGGGCTTCTTCAAAAAAATGCAAACTAGATTTTTAACTATCTGGTGGAAGCAGTGGTGGGGGGTTTTTTGTTTGGTTGGGTTTTTTTCTTTTTTTTTTCTGGTGTATAATGGAAATACATCGGCTGTTTATGGTCTTCATTTTTACAAACCTCCCAGCCTAAATAAAATGAAATTAAAAAAAAAAAAAAAAATCTCAGCTCTCCTCTGACTTTAGCGTTTCATGTGCACCCGCGTGAGATAAACCGGACAAACCCGACGGGGTTCATCTCTGTGCCATTTCCCACAGCGGGTTTCGCCGCGCAGGCATGGGCTGCGGGGAGGGGGCCTCATCAAAGTCTTGCGGGAGTCGCTGAGTCAGGGACAGGGGTCCAGTGGACGCGGAGCGGACCCTGTCCCCGGCTTCGCGCAGGCGGCAGGCTGGGCCCGTGGTGGGTCCGCGGGCTCTTGTTGGAGCCCCGCCAGATAGCGCTAGAGGGCTGCTGATGGCATTCCGCGCCGCAGTCGGGGGAGAGGCAGCCCGGAGGGGGGGACATCCCGCAAATGCCAGGTTAGAGCCTTGCAACCCGGGGAAGGAGGGGGAGAAAGAGGGTCGGGAGAGAAGGACGACCCCGAATCGTTCTTGCTTCGTGTAGGTTTGGGGGTTTTTTTCCTTTAAAAAAAAGGAGGGAGGGGAGAAAGAGTTAAAACCGAAGTTAACAGGTAAGTAAATGAACCTCCTCCTAATCCAGCTCCCAAAGATCTCAGTCATACCACAGTCGAGGTCAAGAAAAGTTCACCGTGATGGGCTACCATTGACTTTCTGGACTAGAAAGATTTTCGACAAATAATAATACATTGCTGAGCGAAAAGCGAAGTATGCTACTGGCAGGCGGGGGGATCAGGGTGAGAAGCTAAATGAACCCAGTGATCTGCAGAAGCTAAAACGTGCATGATTTCACAGGGGCAACCGAGATGGGACCTCAAAAGTCTTGCAGCTGCGGGAAGTCGGAGGCGAATCAAAGTGTGCTGAGACGAATAAAAAGTGACTGAAGTTGTAAAAAGCAACCGTAAGGGCAAAGGAGAGTGTGCTAAAGAGCGGTTTTGGGTTTTAGCAATATGAACTGTGGCATAATCCTGATTCTAAAAAGGAAAAGGTACTATTTAAACCCCACACTTTGGCTTGTGAGCAAAACAAAAAGGAAAAATCCCGTGGATTTCACTACGGGGTCATGGTGATGTAATTCCGCATCCACATTTTAAGAGGCAGATTGTTTTCTTCATTAAATATGACACATTGCCTAGAACGATAGTTCGAGATAAAATGCCAGTTCGAATATGCAAAATTTTTCACTCTCTTCCTCGATATCCTTAGCCCGTCCATAGGGAGCTTTGCCTGCAAATGTAGTCTATGTGTTACGGAACACAATGGTATCATCCAAAAATACTTGAACTCAGTACACAAACAAACAAACATTGAATAAGGTTACAAACGAGATTAAGGTTCAAGTTATTTGTTTCTGTAGCAAGGCGTCAATTGTTCTAACAGATGTAGGGACGTTAAGAGGATTTAAACCACGCGAATTTAATAAACCAGATTAGCAATAGGTGCTTTCCACAAATGCCAAGAACCGGAAAGTAACTCTAGCCTAAATTACCCACCGTCCGGAGCATCACCTACAAGGAGAGCACAAAATTTCCTACAGGGTCCAATAGGATTTCGTGTAAGCATGGCTTATTTCCTCCAAAAAACTTTCTATTTGCATTAAATCTTGCACTAAGCACACACATGCATGCAAAACAGCAGTTTAAGGTCTCCGGAGGGATTTATTCTTGAAATCTGAAATATTACCTGTTGTGCCATCCGCTTTTGCAAGGCTGTGGAAAAAGAGAGAGAGGGAGGTAGCGACCGAGCGAGAGAGGCATGTCTCAAAGCCAGCAAAGGACTAAGATGCCACACTTCGGAAAGGCTGATTGAAAACAGACTCTTCTTAAGTTTTAGAGGATTTTCTCTCTCGCTCCCTCCAAGGACTAAGAAGCCGATTTAGGAGTTTGAAGGGAATAGGTTTCAGCATCCATATTTGTTCTGGTGCACTTGTAAAATGCGATTTGAAGAGGATCTTTAGCCCTCTGATTGTCTTTGTATTGTTTTTCTTGAAACGGATCTTTTGCCCTTAATGAATCCCCACACAGCTGGACAGCTCCTGCTCGGACACTGAGAGCGCTAACCCCAAACTGACCCCAATTTGACACCACAAGATGAAATTTTACCGCCTGTTAAAACCATTTCCAGCCTCGGCAAAAGGAGCTGGCGGTTGACTGAGATGCACTTCCATACCAGACACCTCATTTCTCTTTGGACTTTTGAGTCGATCTATTAAAAACAAAACAAAACAAAACAAAAAACAACAAAAAAAACCCCAAACAAAACAAAACCCCGAACACACACAGACTCACACACCCCAACTCGTCTCTCACACTTGTCCTGAAAACAGCCTTCGCTGTGAAAGTGATGCAGGAGAAATGGAAATTAGCCCATTTTAATTTTCCCGAATTGCTGTTTTTTAAACAGCACCAGTCTGGGGGGGGAAGTAAATAAAAAATTACCTAAGTATCTGAAAGCCCCCACCCCCTCCACGCATGTGTCCCATTTTCCTCCGAGTTCCCAACAGCATCTTTGTTAATAGCTGAGTACTTTCACTTAAGGGTGCTAAATTGAGATTCTTTTTTAATGGCTAAACTATAACGCTTTATAAACCATGTTCTCTGTGTGCTTTAATCCACTGGGATAGCAAAGAGGAAAAAGGCTTCAAGTCTTTTCACATGGAAAAAAAATACGCAGGAGGAACATGAAAGCCCTTCATTTACTATATGCAATTTCACTTTCTATCAAGTTAAAAAAATTTCTTAAGTTGGTCTCTGTACCAGATTACACACATGCACAGCAGGACGAGACAACGCAGGGGGTTAATTAGTTTAGGAGGGAAAAAAAAAAAAGAAAACAAAAATTAAACAAGTGAAAGGAGCAGCACTGAACAGTGCAAAAACCTTTGGCTGCTTTTTTTTCAGCTTTGATTTTAGTCTGTTTTCTAACAATTCCTTAGTCAGGAGAACCGAGATCTACAGAGACTTCTGTGAAAAACAGAATTGCCAAAAAGAAAAAAAAAGTGTCTAAAATTATATTCTAAGCAATGAAGTGATTTATTCTATGGGAGCCAAGTAATCTAAAAACTTCTTTTTGTGAAGAAAACTGATGAACTTTTACAGCTTGAAGTCTGAACAAATACATGGAACCTTCAGTGGAGCTAGATTACTTTTGGACAACCAGGTTATAAGGAAAGACCCCTTCCTTGGTGATATCAAAACTGTTTTAAAAGAGACACACTTGTATGCCTCAAGGGGCAAGGCACTGCCTCGGTTAAAAAACAAGTTTGGAAGCTACAAATATTTGAACCACGTCCTCTAAGCTGGCTGCATCACAAGCAAATGATTCCAGGCAAGTTGAGAAATCTGGCATCTCTGGGGCGCGGGGGGGTGCGGGGGGGAAAGGAAGGGGGAAGGAAGAAAGAAGGAAAAAACGCCAAATAACATTCACCGATTACTAGACCTCTTAAAAAAAAAAAATCTGTTAGAAAACTACCGCTGTAAAAGTAGGAAAGGATTTGCATAACCTACTGCTCTGTAGGTCTCCGCACACCCAAAGGATTAGCCAAGCATTCATTACCATGAATATCTTGAATTACGTTACCGATTTATACGACAGAGTAAAAAATACTGCACAAGAAGGCTGACTTTTTCCCTACGAAATGAATCGACTTAATCACTGCTTGAAAGAGATCTACATACTAAGGGCTCTTCTACTCACCTCTCTTTAAAGTCCCGTGAAAGTCAGTCACAGCAATTCGGTTGCTCTTGGGACTAGCTTTAATCTTGTAGATCCTCTAGGAAAAAAAAAAACAAACCGGATCTGCTCTCCGGCTTCTGGCGGGTTTTAAGCAGAGTGCAACTCTCGCTAAAAGTAGGAGAGGGACTTTTCTCCATATTCCCCTCATATTTGTAAATACAGCCCTGCTCTGCAAGGCTCGGCTCTAGCGGAACATGCAGGAATGCCCACTGGCATTTGTCAGCCCTCCACACTATCTTTCTTTATATGTGAGGGCTGATTTCCCGCAGACATCATTGTTATGATGGCTCATTTAATCAAACTGTTTAATTGCTCCGGTAATCACTATCATCATCACAGGTACTCAATCATTCATCATTTTGGAGGGGTTTATTGACCTCTGGAGCTCATTCCCTTCGCCTATTAAAATCAGGCCAAATATCTATACCCATCCCTTGAGTCATTTTCCTAAAGTTTAAAAAAAAAACCAAACAAAAAAAACCAAAAAACAAACAAACAAAAAAAACAACCACAAAATCAAAACCCAAAAAAGTCCAACCAAACAACAACAAAAAAAAACCAGTGAAAAGCATCGTCATCATCACGAAAAGCAAGGCAAACCAAAATCTAACTGAATATCATTTTTTCTGCCGTGTATTTTCAAAAGCCATCTATGTATGAGGCCACATTCACAATCGGGTACATAATCATTGATAAATCCCACTATTAACGGGATAGTCTGTTTTAGATTTTATGTGCAGGGGACCGTGAACGAGGGTGGGGGGTTGGGGAGGACAAAACTGCAGCAATCGATAGTTTGACCATCGCTCCTCCCCTAAACTTCAAGCACCCCCCATGATTGATGATCCCGGGTAGCTTTGGTAATTGACTGCTCTGAGGTAAGGCATGGTATAGCTCCAGCGAAGTGATTGGGCGACAGAAACGCACCAAAATTAACTCGTGTGTGTGTGTGCGCCTGTGTGTTTGGAAAAGTTCATTTGGTGCTCAAGGGTGGGGGGTGCATCATCTCACTTAATTTGCTAAATAACCCCACTGTAATTAGCACTACCATTAGAAGGCATTACCGAGCTAATACTCCAGCATACATTCCACAAGCGCAACGTCGAAAAACGTTGAAGTCCTGCAACACACACGTAAATACAGCGCTCACCGCCAGACCCGCTCAAAACGAACATGCAAACAGAAATCTACATAACATCTGGATCTCTCCTACAAAAGGCTGAGCATGACTTTGTTTTTAAGCCCTTTACAAAGCCTGGCAGCCTAATCGCAAAACTAAAGGATTTCTCCCTCTTCCCCCCGCCTCTTCCCCTTTCCCCCCCTTCCAGCCACCCCCCCCACACCCAACCATCCCCCCCCACCCCTCCACCCCGCCCCCCCCCCCCCCAACCCCACCCCCCCCCGCAACCCCCCCCCTTTACCCCCACCCCCCCCCCCCCCCCCCGACCCCCCCCCCCCCAAGACATCCACAGCGTGCTTGATAGCAGAGATCAGTTAATGAAGAGCGGTGCCCAACACGGTTTGAATGAGGCGTTCTCTCCATGCCCTGGAAAATTAATTTTTAGAGGAGCACAATGCGCTGTCAGAGGGAAGCAGCCCCGCTCGCAGCACGGCGCGCCGGCGGGGCCGGGGGCGCGCGGCGGGATCAGGATCGGTGCCGCCGCGGGAAGAGCAACTTTGCGCGGCCCCCCCGCGCGCTGTAGCTCGCAGAGCCCCCGAGCTCGCGCACGGCGCGCGGCGGCGGCGAGAGCCCGCGACCGGACCGAGCGGCCCCGCGCGCGCGCCGGGCGCCCCACACGGCGGGCACATCGGAAGGTATTCTGCTGCTCAAATAACGCAGCGTGAACCGACCCGGGGCCGGGCTTCTACCGCACTTTTCTTCTCGCTCTCTGCAGTTTCCCCTGCCTCTCCCCCCTCTCGCACACACGCACTCTCCCCGTCCTTCCTCCCCTGCCTCCCTCCCTCCTCCCTCCCTCTCTCCCTCCCTCCCTCCTCCCTCCCTCGCTCCCTCCCTCCCTCCCCTCTCGCTCGCACGCTCGCTCGCTCCTTCCTACACGCCGTGCTTCGCTCGGGGCAGGGGCTGCTGCGCGGCTCCCCCCGCGCGGCGCCGCGGCCGCCCCGCCGCCGCGCTGCGCATCCCCGGCGCTCCGCCGGCTGGGGCGCCCCGCCGCCCCGCGCCCGCCGCCGCGCCCCGCCGCTCCCGCCGCCGCCGCTCCCCGCCGCCGCCGCCGCCGCGCTGCAGGACTGGCTATGGCCACCACTACTTCCGGGTTCCGTCACTTCATTCTCCCGCCGATCAGCGCCGCAAAACTGAGCCTCTTCTATAAGGCAGCCGGCAGCCAACCTGCCAACACTTACTGACACTCACTCATCCCAGGGAGCGAGGGAGAGAGGGAGACAAAATACCTGCCGGGAGGAAAAAAAAAAAAAAAAAAGGAGAGAGGGGGAAGTCCCGGGCTTGCAAACTATTCAATTTTTCTTCGCATCTTTCCACCACCCCTTCACAGTACTTAAAAAAAAAAAAAAAAACAACCAAAAACAAAAAAACAAAAACCAACAACCCTATAGCGATCCTAAAAGGCAAAACCCGACCACGGAGTTCCTGGAAGAAGAAACCGGGGTTAAAAAGATTCCTCCTCTCTTCTTCATCATCATCAACCATCATTCATTCACTACCTTGACATTCCCTGGCTTTGATTGACAGCTGGAGTGGCAAAAAGCCATGAGACACGACAGTTTGGTTACATGTGGGTTGCTGACGGGCCGATCGTAACCTTCAGTTTGGGGGCTTGACAATTTTTTTTTTTTTTTTTTTTTTTTTTTTTTTTTTTTTTTTTTTTTTTTTTTTGCGTAGAGAAAGAAAAAAGGAAAAAGAGAGAGAGAAAAAGGAAAGAGAGAAAGAGACAGAAAAAAGAAGAAAACTCAGAAACTCATCGTGGTTCTTGACTGTTTTTTATATATTATTGTTGTTATTGTTGTTGTTGTTATTATTATTATTTACCCATATTGGAGAATAGGAGAAGCCTATAAGTGGGTTGAAAAAAAAAAAAGGAATCTTCTTCACTCTAAATCACTTTCTTTGCTGGACTGGGATATTAAATATACGACACATCCAGGAGTTTATTGGAGCGCAGACTGATGGCGCAAAGGGTAGGTTTAAATCTCCAACACTTACCTATATATAAATCCTCTCTTAAGAGGGGCCTGTCCGATTTGCTCTCCTCTGTTGCTGCTTATGATGGCGGCCACTATTAAAAAATAGCAGCAAAAATTATTCACTGGCTTTTTGTGTGTGTGCATGAGTGTCTCTCTGTGTGTGTCTCTGCAATTGTTCCACGCTTTTTTCCTTTCTAGCTTTTCCCCCAGCAGAGCGATTTCCCTGCTTTCTGCCTGCTCAGTAGCACGGGTTTCACAGGGGAAAGCTTGCTGCTGCTCCTGCTGCTGCTGCCGCCGCTACTGCCACTGTCTAGCAAAGACTAAGAAATACATGTGTGTGTCTGCGTATATATGAATGTATATATATGTATACACATATAGCTGCCTTTTTTTTTTTTTTTTTTTTTTTTTTGTCTCTGGCTTTGACAAGGACAAGGGGAATTGCTACTAAATAATGTTTCTGGTAACTTTCAGATTATTTCCCCCTTTATCTCCCCCCCCTCCCCATGCACCCTACCTTACCTCTCTCCTTCCTAGTGTTCATTTATTTACCTAGTTGCTTTTGATTCTGCTCGTTTATTAATTTTTTTTGTTGTTGTTCTTTCTCTCTAATGCAGAGTAACTCTAGTTTCTCTCCTCCGTTTCCTTCCTTTTCATTCCCGTTTCCTTGTTAGGGGTTCTCCTGCCCGTGCTGAAGAGGACCGTCTACCCACACACACGCAGGCAGGCATACACGCTTTCCCCCTTTACCTTTCCCCGCACCCCCACTCCTTCCTCATCCTCTCCCGCCCCTGCTCCCGGTCCCAATTGATTTCATTTTGCGCATTTCTCTCTCTGTTGTGGCTGTTCTTGTTTTGTTTTGCTCTGTTTGTGTCTGTCCGGGTGCTTTACTCTCTTCTGACTTTTGTTGTTGTTGTTTGTTTGGTTTGTTTTTTGTTTTGTTTTGTTTTTTTTTTATTCCCCTCTCTCTTCTCTTTCTTTTTCTTTCTCCTCTTCCGGCCCATTTTTTGACAGTACGATGAGCTGCCCCACTACGGCGGGATGGACGGAGTAGGGGTGCCGGCGTCCATGTACGGGGACCCCCACGCCCCCCGGCCGATTCCCCCGGTGCACCACCTCAACCATGGGCCGCCGCTCCACGCCGGACAGCACTACGGCGCCCACGCCCCGCACCCCAATGTCATGCCGGCCAGCATGGGCTCCGCTGTCAACGACGCCCTGAAGCGGGACAAGGATGCGATCTACGGGTAGGTGCCGCTGGGCCGCCCGGGCCCGGCTCCGCAGCGCTGGTGCCCGCGGAGCGGCCAGGGTAGAAGCGGGGCGGGCGAGCGGCAGGAGCTCCCGCGGGGCCGCGGCGGCAGCGGCAGTCGGGCCCCGGAGTGGAGTGGGGCGGGAGGAGCCCCGGAGGGTCCAGAGGGAGGGCGGTGGCCGACCAGCCGCCCGCTCTGGTGGGAGACCTCCGCGGTGGCACTGCCGCGGCTGGCGATCTCGGGACGAGGGCGATCCCAGCCTGACTCTTAGCTGAGGTTCCAGCACCCACGAGAAACGGGTGCTGGAAAAACAGACCTCTCGGGGAGAGAGGCTAGGCTTGGGGGAGGTGGTGTTGCCTTGTCCTTCCATTTTTCTTTTTTATTTACTAAGGTTTTTTTTCTCCCCCCACCCCCTTTTCCTTACCCGTGGGGGTTTTTTTGTCTTTCTTGGAAAGGCCACAGTTAGGAGTTAGAGACGGCTCTCACTGCTTTGAATTTTAGTTGGAGAAGTGTTGTTCTGGTGTTCTCCTCCATGCCACAATACCACTCTCCCAACTTTGTAAATAAAGAGCTATTCACAACGCAGAAGATAGTAAGAATGAAAGGGATTCGCTTCTTGCAAACAGCTCTTCCCTGAGATAGAAGACATAAATACATTGGGGGCAATGAAATGAGTTTTCTACTTAAGAAAGAACATGAGGAAAAGAGACACATACCCAGCAAAACTCAAGGCACCAGGGCATTGCTTGGAGGGAATGACACCAATTCCCTGCAATTCCTTTTGGAAAAAATACTAAATGATCCTCAAATGAGAGCTAGTAACATCTATGACAGAGTGTGGGGCCTTGATCAGACACCAAAGGGGAAAAGAAGCAAACGCATGATTACTACTTAACACGCAGATAATTTTTTTTTCTGACTACACCAACTATGGGAAAATATTTCACGAAGTGCTCCCTCCCTCCGCCCCCTCCCCTGCTCACTTATCTGGACAGATGGTATTTTACTTGGGTGTGCTTCCTAAGCCAGGAAACTTCACCACATTTTTGCTAGCAGGCCCCTTGAAAAATAAAATTACGTATTAAGGAGTTTGCAGTTTGCCTAGCTGTGCTCTCGTTTTAGGTCATAGCTGGAGGGTAGGGATGGGATCTTCCACGTTTTGCGGTATGTTGAGCTGTGGCAAAAATTGTAAGCTTCCCAGCTGAGCTGCTGCTAAGCACATTCGGTGCCTTGTGCATTTGGAGGAGCGGTCACTTTTGTCCTAATCTGTGAGGACTGAACGGGGGATGCGGTTCGGGTATTGCAATTTAAAAAAAACAAACAAACAAACAAAAAAAAAAAACAACCCAGTAACCCAACAAAAAACAATCCACTACAAACCTCATCATTTTTATTTCAAAATGTTGTTCTCTCCTACTCTGCCCAGAGCGTTACTGCTAGGCTATAGAGTGTGGCTGCGTCCGTGTGTCCATGTCTGTGTGTCCATGCATTAAAAAAAAAAAATACTTGTTGATTAGAGTTCTTCTTTTCCCCTCTCCCTCCACCCCCTCCCTTCTCTTTGTGTGCCACTGCCCGGTAGGCACCCGTTGTTCCCCCTCTTAGCTCTGGTCTTTGAGAAGTGCGAGTTGGCGACCTGCACGCCCCGGGAGCCCGGCGTGGCCGGCGGGGACGTCTGCTCCTCCGACTCCTTCAACGAGGACATTGCCGTCTTCGCCAAACAGGTTCGGCACCTCTCCGCCCGCCCCCGACCCTCCCCAGCGCTCCCGCCGCCTCCTCAGCTCCTCGACCCACACGGACGGGTGCTGGCAGGGGTAGCACCCCCTCCCCCCCGGCGCCCCCTCTCCGGCGGGGCGGGGGTGCGCGCTGGTGGCCCGGCTGGCCCTAATTCCCCCTCCGCCGGCAGCTCCTTCACGCTGCCAGGCTGGGACTCCCGGCCCTCGCCCTCCTGCATTAGTGATAGGGAAAGATAGCTGTGGCCGAGTTTTGGAGGCAGAGGGAGTGGGAGGCAGGAAGGAGACCCAAAGGAGAGGGCTCCCGTGTCACCGGCGGCCGGCTCGACGCCGGGCCGGCAACTTCTCTCCAAGCACGGTGACCCAGGGCGATCAGTCGGATTTTGGTAGCAGCCGGTTTTGTCACACGGGTTTTTCCCCCTTCGAGTGATCCGGTTACAGGGCTAAAAAGAGAAGCTGTAGTTCACGCCGCTTTTCCTTCTTCTTGCAGGTCCGCGCCGAAAAACCACTTTTTTCTTCAAATCCAGAGTTGGACAATTTGGTAAGGCCTGCTTCCCCTTCCACCCCACTGCTCTCTCGTCCTTCCCGACCCCTCTGCCAGCTGCCGGCAAGTGCCCTCCGCCGCCCGGGGCCGGGGCAGATCGGTGCGGCGGGGCAGCGGCTGCCGGCCCAGGCACCCGGGCTGCGTGGGCAGGGGAGCGGGGCGCCGGCCGACCGGGGAGTTGCAGTCAAGGGGCTTCAAAGAGCTGTACTCTTAAAAATGAGCCAGGACAAACTCTCGAGCCCTATGCATTGCAAAGCTGCGTTTGAAAGCTATGGGAAGCTAAAGTAAAGGAAATAACTTCTTAAGAAGAGAGAGATGGAGAATTCTAACGTAATTCTTTTGGTAATGTGAATGATTTCAATATTCAAAGTGCCTAAATCCGCTTGTAGAAAAGATGCTAAACTATTCACACACTCACCACCCTTTCTCCTGCGGGCCCGGGGGATGGAGGGGAGTGGGGGTGGGAGTGTGTGATTGACTTCTCTGCGGACCCTCAGGGATGAAGGCCGGGGTGCTGAGAAGGGAGCAAGGAGAAGAGGAAAAGGTTTTCTCCAAGATCGCGGTAATAAAGCGCTAATCACCGCTCCTGGAATAAATACGATAAAAATCAAGTGCTTAGGTTAAAGTTGATCAAAATTGTTGAAGCGTGACCAATGAGCTAAAATCCTGGATAATGACTGCGCGCCCTGACAATGCCCTTCTCCCCCTTGCCCACTTGGGCTCGCAGCTCTGCACAGCCCCCGTGGTCCTGTCTCTCACGTAACCTCTTGCTCAAAACTTTCTTGCAGATGATCCAAGCAATACAAGTACTAAGGTTTCATCTTTTGGAATTAGAAAAGGTAAGAGCCACGGAGATGGGCACGGGGAGTGCTATTCCCACCCTGTCGTCACCTCCCCCACCCCGCCCTTCCCTCCCGACTGGACTGACTTGTAAACATGGCCAGAGGAGAGAGGGGAAACGCAGTGTGACACTATAACCTGTACCATCAGAACATGTGACACCCGACAGGCATGCCCGGCCCAGCCCGGTTTTTTTTTTTTTTTTTTTTTTTTTTAAATGTGTGTGTGTGTGTTTGTCTAATTTAAATATTTAATATGTTAAACCCCTTCCATCCTTATTGCCCTTTCCCTCGGTAGATATTCTTTTCCTCACTCAGAAATAATATGTTTAACAAAAAGATATGAAATCACTCTCTCCCCTCTCCAGCTCTGGCAGGCACATTAACCCCAAGCAAGCACTAAATGTTTGGAAGAGGCAGGGGCCCCTGCGCGGCATGGGCAGGGGGTTGTGTCCTGGGATTAGAACGGTTCTAACCACAACCTCACCGAGTAGCTTCGTTTTACCGCTCCCGACCATTTAGACCTTTGTTTTTAGCCCCGGTTTAAACTAATCCCGTCCCGAGTGACTAGTTGTACCTGTCCGGCTCGTGTATGCTCCAGAGGTACCGTCTGGGTCCAGCTCCCAGTGTTCCGATGTTATCATCAAATCTGATTTTATTCTGCACACCAGTCCAAGCCCACTATCTCTCTCTCTAACTTGTTGCTGAGACAAGTCTCTAGAGAATAATATGTGCCGCAACAATTTCTCTATTGTTTCCTTGCCTTCAACTATTGTCCCCCTTAATTAGAGTTACTTGTGGAGTAGAACAGAGGGTTGTCCTTGCTACCAAAAAAAAAAAAAAAAAAAAAAAAAAAGTTGCAATATGATAGTTTGCCATTATTGATACTATTATTCTTGTTATTCTTTTCAGGTTCATGAATTGTGTGATAACTTCTGCCATCGGTACATTAGTTGTTTGAAAGGAAAAATGCCAATAGACCTCGTTATTGATGAAAGGGATGGCAGCTCCAAATCAGACCATGAAGAACTCTCAGGATCTTCCACAAATTTAGCCGATCATGTAAGTCCTTCTGTTTTCTTTATGGCATTTTTTGAGACTTTAACCTGCTTAGAGGACCTATTCCCAATTTCCTTGCTTTGCTGCTGTTGTTTATTAGTATTATTACTACTTTAACCTCTTGCAAGCTGAGATCCCATCTTCACACTTTCTTCCCTCTTGCTTTGTAAAGTTATAGAAATTCAAAAGGTTCCCTCAGTTTCCATCTGTAAAGCATCTGTAAACCATTGGAATGGTTTGTAAAGTTTCCTGGTCTGGGCTGCTTGGAGAGCTAGCAAATTGTCTGTTTGATGTAGGGATAGGTGCATTCTCCTCTTCTTTGCCAACTTTGTAATCAATGCATCAATGTAAGGAAACTGAGACAAGAAAGTTAGGGAGAAAGTTTGCTGATTTGCTCCCCCCTCCCCTCTTGTGGGGATGACAAGTGATGAGAATTATTGGCAATACCACACTGCATTAAAAAAAAAAGGGGGTTAGCACATTAGAGTTTCCAATGCTTTTGCTTTAGAGCAACTTATTGTCAGAATATGGACTTATTGCCAAATGCCTGAAGCATCTTCATAATAAAAGACAGTAACCTTGATGAAGCAATTATTAACAATGTATTACAGAAAGCTGGAGAGATTGATGATTGAGTAACCATAGGTTAGTGGTTGATTTTAACACTTTAGGAGTTGGTGGATTAGTGTAATGTGTGTAGGACTAAATGTTGGTGTGCGTGGTGAGGAGAATGCCTTTGTTTTTCCGGGTTTTGGAGCGGCTCTTGTGATCCTTCAAAAGATGTAGATGCAAAGAGACTTCGGGATGTGAACGGAAAGATTGCAGCTGGTACCGCAGAAAAGGGAAGGAATAGCTCTGGTTAAAAGGAGTGGGGGTGAACTCCAGTTTATTTATAGGAATGCATCCCTGGGGGGTAAAGGGGTTTACACAGTTTTAGATTCAATTGAACTCCTAATCTAAATGATACAGTCTAATATTTTAGTGGTTGAAATATTAATTTAACACCCTGTGTGAAGTTAACCATGCTTTCTGCCCAGGCGCCTGCCTTTATTTCCCAGTGTGTTAAGAGGAGTAGCTGCAAGCCCAGGGAGAATGAGCTTTCTAGGAGCTTTTGTTTCCTTTGAAAACATGTTGTTTGTGTGAGTATCTGATAATTACATTAGACCTGGACTGAAGCTGAATTGGGAGATAAAATAATAATAAAGTCTTCTAATGTCCCCCTTCTGGCACGATTTAGTTATGGGAAATATTTTGGGACCCAAACCTTAGCTTTCATTTTCTCATTTGTATTCAGTAAACATTGCAGGACAAGGTTTGTGCTATGTTTTACATTTCAAATCTATTATTTTGAGAGAAAAAGGTATGCAGAGCTTCCTGAAAGTTTCTCTGCTTATCAGCTATCTCACATGTAGATAATAAACTCCATGAATCATAACACAATTTCAAAAATATTTGTATCATGGCATTTTACAACCCTAAATTAGTGGGCATAAGTATCCTGGGAGAATACTAGAAAAGAAATTGAAATGAGTGGCACGCTGAAAGATAGTGATTCATTGTGTAAAATTTAGAGAAACAGAAAAAAACTAACATGTTTCTCCAGTACAGTTTCTTTACAAGCCTGTGTTTCAAGTGGAAGTGTAGAAATGGAGCATGCTTATGTTTATATTGAAGAGATTAGATAAACTAGCTTGTTTAGGGTTCTGGCAGATGGCAAATGCTCAAGCCAATTTGCAGTGCTCCATTATAATATTTAAATTCACACACAATGATAGGACAGAGGTGGAGGGGGTTAGCATTTTGATAATTTGGTAACTATTATCATCCCCAAGAAGAATCTGTGGCCCCAAAAACAAACTAAAATAAATATGACAACCCATTTATCTTGCACCCGTTAGGGTTTACCACTTCATTGGGTATTATAATTTAAAGCCTTTTATTTCCTGGAGATTTGAGCTATAACATTTTTACTTTAGCCCCCTGCTATTTGTTTTGAAAGGAAGCAATAATTTGTGCAACCAGAACACCAACTGGGAAATGAAGAGCTGTATCACATAGTTACATTTTATTCATGCGTTTTGGGAAATGTGTCTCCTTATTGGATTTTTTTTTTTTTTTGTATATTAGCTTGTTTTCCTGACAAAACTTTAACACTTTTTTATAGCTTAGTCAAACTACCATGTTTTATATTTGCACTGTACAAGGTTCCAGCAGGAAGAAATTCACCTTTATTCACAGAGAAGTAAAAGCTTAAAAAAAATGGCTAATATAATCATGCAAGTCTATTTAAAAATGAGCTATCATTTCTGAACATCTACCTGGAAATGTAACAGTTCAAGCATGCAAATTTGTCCAATTTGACTCTCCAGGTTTATTTTTTTTCATTTGCCTTGATATGCATATTTAATATACAGCCTCAGGCTAGATCTCATTTGGTGAAAGTTGGTGCAGGGGAGATGATGAGCCACTTCAGAAGGACAGAGACAGCGTGTTGTTTCCTCTGTTTTATGTATTGGCCCACTATTCTGATCCACGGGTCTTCCCCTCATGGTTTTATTTGCACATGAAATACTAGGAGCATTTCAACTGATTGGCTATGAATAATGATAGCCCAAAAGAAGTGTAGGTTAATTTGTTGTGTGCCAAGGTTTCTCTTGAGGAGGTGACAGTTTGTGACAGCTGTTTGACACCCCAAAAATCCATACCCCTCTATTCTTGTTAAGTGGTGTAAAGCTACCCTCTGTGTGTTTAACATGAATGTGAGAGGTAGTAGTGGTGACAGTGGCAGTGCTGAACTAGGAACTAAGACAGCTCTCAGCTTTATTGGTTTGCTAGACATGGAAACCTGAAAAAGGGAAAGTAACAGAAACAGTTGTAGGATTAACCAATATTTATTACCATATTACCTTATTACCATATTACCTTATTACCATAAGACTTTAAATGAGGTACTCAAATAGTGCATGCTTCCCCTTTCAAAATCCACTGCTCTGCTATTTATATCACCTAATTGGAAACCAAAACCAAAATCAACAAAGGAATGAACTCTTCGGAGATATCCCTGTGCTGGAAAAAGGAGACAGCTGTAAGTGATTTTGCTGTACATGTTTGGTAATAAGTGTGTTTATCGAATTTTATTTTAGTGTGCTATTAACCGTTATATAATATAGTTAGTGCAAAAGGTCCGGGGACTTGGTAGATCAAACAGAGCAGTGCTGGCCACAAGAAGATGAAACTTTTGTTACTACTCTGCTGTGTTTAGTAAATATAACAGCCCACAACTAGTGTTTGAAATTTTAACACCCTCAGTTTTTTTTATTACTCTGAGGTATTAGCTGTAGATGGGAAGAAGGTAATTACAGCTACGCCCTGGCTGAACCAGATCAGTTAGGGGAGAAAAAAAAACGATAAGAAAAGAGGAAAGAAACCTTTGCAACTGCAGTTCAAATTGAGTTTCCCAGCATAGACAATTTATTATTGTTTAACATAAACATTCTGGGCCTTATCCTGCATTCTACCTAAATATCTATTCAGCCTAAAATATCTGTTGAGATTGCTGAAAGATCCTTTTTTCTCTTTTCAAGTTATTCAAATCTGAAAAATATAATGCTTGTAAAATTTGAAGATTTTTAAACTTTTTTGAACATATGATAACGTTGTGTACTTTAATTACATTTCTTTTGTACTTTGCTTCACCTGATGCCACAATTCTTCCTTTAGCACAAAACTATTTGCAATTCTCCCATAGAAATTTATGGCTCCCCTTCCACTGGCTTTCGTGGGAAGCAGATCAGGGCCTCAGTCCTTTTAATATTTGTTTATGTGTTCTAGTCAATTTGCAACTCAGACGTAATAATATACAGATCATAATTTATAAAATTTAATTAAAAATGGATAGAAGTATCCATACATCTCTTTTATAAAAAAAGACTGTTGACAGATTAGAAATCCAATGTCTTAGCTACAGAAGAGAAATATTAGTCTGAATATTAAACCTTTCAGCTCTCAAATGAAGAGATACCTCTATTCTGTACTTTTGGACATCCAGACAATTTACATTTCTTTAATATTTCTTCTCAAAGAGTGGTCTGTGCAAATTCCTGACATCTTGCAGATAAGAAAAAATAAAAATAGAGTAATACATATCTGTTACAGTTATATAATTAAACCTTTAGGTAAAATTTCACTGAGTAACGGAACAGTAATTGGGAGCCTGATGCTACAGTCTCCAGGTACACCATACTTTTATGGACTTCAGTGGGTGTTTTGAGAAACGCAGAATCAGACCCTAAAGGTGCTCTTTCTGTCTGTAGTGTGTCAGAAAGAAAACTAAATAGCCAACTGCAACAATAATAGGGCAAACTTCTTAGGATGTCGCTTAAGACTTCGGACATTGTGGTAGGCCCTGTGCTTTCTGAAGGGGTAAGAGCATCAGGAACTTTCCAAGACTGGAGATATTGTGCATTTCCTCTTTTTGAAGGACCAAGGTATGCTTCAGTCAATGGCTGAAGTCTCAAATTTGAGTCTGCAGGTCAAATTTTATTATTGTAATAACTGTGTTCTCACAAACTGGACCAATAATGTATTGCATGATCTATTTGATGATCGTGTTCCCTCTTTGGTTTGAGTTGTCTATCTGTCTAGATGAAGTGTAGCCACACAGAATGACATAGAAGTACAATTAAAAAAACCAAGAAACTTTTGATTTTTTAAGTCTCAGTTCCTTACTAGCAGGGGGATTATGTGTACAATTTCAGTCTTAATTAGAAAATACAAAGCACATAGCTTTTCAGAATGCTGCCACATTCTAGGGTGGTCAAAAATTCCTCCTGACACTTTCTTCAATGCAAAATCAAGGGACAAGAATTGAAACTTTTATATATATACACACAAATATCCGATAGATTCCAATGCCTTGTGTTTTGTTTAAATTGTGTTATTCTGGTACAAAAAAAAAGCAATTATATTGAGTATGTATCTGTAGAATAATATACCTTAGTAATACCAGGAGTAGTCTTTTTTAGAAAACATACATGTTGTGTCAAATTAGAGTTTCTGATGGCTCATTTGCATATTGAAAATTTCTTTACACAGTAAGTTTATTATTAATGCACTCCACATGGTCTCTAAGACACCATCCTGAACTTTTTACTCACAAAATATAGATAGACACAGATGCACACACAGAAACACGTGTACATGTATTAGTTACCATGTCCTGCATAGTCTATCATATTTTTGTATATGGTGGTACCTAGACATAGATTTTTGGGGTTATCAGTCATATCAGTCATTCCACTGTGTTTACAGGTGTTACTTGTAAGAACAAGGTGAGCAGGATTTGGCTTGTATTTGGGGATAATAGTGCCATCCTTGTCAAGTAGTTCAGTTCAGTTTTACGTTTGCAAAATTAATTTACCAGACCTTTGAGTCCAACCACCTTCACAAAGAATAAGCTCTATAGCCATTGTAGGTTCTTTTATGAAAGTACTTTGTGTTTTATTTATTCCTTCAAGATAATGATTTTGTCCATTTCATCTGATAAAATTATATCGGGGCCTGATCCTGTCACAGTTGTATACTTAAAACTTCAGTTAATGTCTGTGAGCCAAATCCTGCTCAGCTTACTCACATGGGTGTCACCTGGCCTGGTTGATTTTACTTCCCAGTTATAAATAAGAAGCAGATTCCTTATGGTTAATTGAGTCTTTAATATCCCCATAAAAAGCAGTATGAGGTCAAAATCAACTCTAGCAGGATTACATATACTCACAAAAAACTAGCCAGACTTCACTCAGTGGAAATCTTGGGCATACAGAGTAAGAATTGTGATTTATCAGAAGATGTTCCCATATCAAATTTCTCTGTTACAACATCTCTGTTCAAGAAATCCTGTAGCAGTTAAAAATTCTTGCGGTTTCCAAAAGATTTTCAACATCAACAACAGAGTAATGTGTCAGATAGGCTTTGTATGCCAGGAGACTCTTGTCCTTTCTGTTGCTCTTTTCTAGATTTAGCAAAATTCAACGGTGGTGCTAAATCTTTTTTTTTTTAACTTTCAAGGGAAAAAACACTGGTAAAATTATGTTTTCTAGGGAAGGCTGTGTGTGTAAATGAGAAACAGTGGATAGCAGTGGAGTGATCTCCTGTGGCCCTGCTAGTACAAGCTTTCCCCATATTGTCTCCTGCTTTTATATTAATTACAACTTGCATTATCAGCTGCGAGTGTGTAGCCCAGCAAATAGAAAATACTTTCCCTGGAGACATAGCTTCTTGTATCTATTTTCCATCTCCTTCTATTGTGCTCTACTCGGTATTCACTGCTTTTCTCCTAGTAACACTGCTCTTTAACACAATTAGGTAAGAGCAAGAGGAGTACCATATTTGACTCCCAATTATTAAAACTACTGGGAATAGATACAAGTGCGCTGTTCACTTTCTGTGGTATCTGGCACTAGTTTAGGTCATATGTGTGTGAAATCTTTATAGTATGCACACGTATACAAAATAGGCAATTGCATTTTGGCAGACATCATCCACACTCTTCAATGTGTTTCTGCAAAGTATATTACTAAACTTGCAAGAAGAAACAAGAAGCCACGCTAGCAGTTTGTGTAATTTATCTAAAGTTATCTGTTAGATTTATTTTTTCCTTCTTTTTTTCCCCCCCCAGTGTGATGACTTAATATAAATTTCATTGAAACTAACAGAAAAATTGCAACTAACATCAGCAGGCTTTAGGCCAGGATCTCTTTAGGTACCCAAACTGTACTGATAAAGTGTTTCCAGTGAAGCAAATTTTAGATGCGTCATTTGGTCCCGGTTTTGTTTTTTTTTTGTGAAGACACACATAAAGCAACTACTTACGATTAGTCATTTGGCCAAGAATTTTTTCATGAGGGATGCAAGGTTGGAAACAGTCTAGGGGAGAAAAAGAGAAGTTCGCTGGGATGTAACAATGATCTTAGTCCAAAGCAAAAGAATACTGCCTTTTTATGAGTGTGTAAACTCCACCCCCAGAATTATTTGTAATTTTTTATAATATTAAAGCCTAGCTATTTCCCTCCCTTTCAAATTCCTCCAATATTCTACTGTCACATCTAGTAAATATCTTATATTTTCTGTCCTTCAACAAAATTCTGCCAAATTGCTTCCTCAAGAAAACTGTGTCACAAGAAATACATTTAATTCCCAATCAATACAGTCAGTCTTTCTAAAACAGGATCTAAAAACTGAGGTCAAGAACAACTCAGCCTGGTAGAGACAGCAAGTGTTTTCAGCTGTGTGGGAAGTCTCCTTCAGTTATGGTTTTGAAACAGAAAGTCTGATCTAGCTTTTGAAATATTGTATGATAGGTTTTGATGACTTTTGCCTTAAAACATAGCTGAACTGTTATCAGTCAATTATTGTAATTTTCATATATGTGATAAGGAGCTCCAACAGCAGTTAATGTAAGAAAGCCTGCAGTACACAAAATTAGCATAACTCACGGTGTTCCCTGAAAAGTTTAGCCTAGGTGAACATGTTGCAATTATTACCTTTTCTAAAAAAAGGTTCCAGCATGATGCTGTTGGAGGGCTAAACTCATGCTATGCTATTGTTTCTTTCCTTTTTCATGTATTTCTTCTAGCTCTTTATCTGATTACCATCCGGCAAACAGCTGACGCTAAGAGGCTGCAGAGGGCTGAAGAGCTCCTGTCTGCTGTTTGCCTTCAGCTTGAAGCTATTTGAGTGGCTTCCTAACTCAGAGATAAAAAGAGAAGCTCATAGGCAGAACTGTGTTTTAATCCAAGCTGTAAAGAAACTTGCTCAGTTTTTGCATTTTATTTCCATCTGAACTTTTCGCTAACCTTATTTTCAACTTTTTTGTTCTTTCTAATAACATCTGGGCTGATTCAGCTTTCAAGGCTTCTCATCTTTCTGTGTTTCTCTCCACCTGACTCTGTAAAATGATGGTAAAATGTGGTAGTTGGTTTGTTTGTTTGTTTTGTTTGGTTTTTTCTTTTTTTTTTTCATGAAATTGTGGGGGATTACAGTATTAATAGTGATTTCTGAGACTTAATATGATAACCTTGATGAATATAAAATCTTATTGTTTGGTGGCTTTTTTTCATGTTGTAATTCTGTGTGAGGAAAAGTAGATCAGTCTTCTAGGTTTTGGAGGGGGTGGTAATTTTGTGCCATAAGTGCTGTTGTGCTGACAGGTTATGCAAATTTCAGACCCTGACCTGTCTTCTGATTTTACTCCTATCTTCCTGCCATGGAACCATGTACGTGGGTGCATGTGTGTGTCTGTCTTTGTAAGGTGAAGGTGATTTGGATCCTTCTTACCCTTTGGTCACATGAGACTTTTCTGGGAACCTTTTGAAGTTATGGGCTCTTTCCTTTGTCTCTGCTGTGATCCGGGTCAGACCCGTCAGATTAATGTTACTGGGTATTGTAGCAAGCCGTTATTTGGCAGTTCTATTCTGCATTGCTATAGAGCATGTGGTACTAATCAGTGCTAGGAGATTACTTTGAGATGTTTCAGTATAGATTCTGGGACTTGGTCCCAATCACACTTACACTGTATTTTACAATGGGTAAATCAGTTGATTTTGTTGAACTTATTCCTACTACGCATTGGGGTAGATGAGGTCAGGATCAGTCCTGCTCAAAAAATTTATTCAAACTCGTCATCTGCTGTCTTCAGGTTCTCCTCATGCTTTAATAGTAGAGTATTATTTCACAATGCAGATTTAAAGCACAATCAAACCTAAGAAGCTTTCTTTTTTTTATTTTTTGAGGGGGGACTTATTGTTTGTTTCATTGTTGAATTATTATAACGCGCTCGATTAAAGTTGTCGCATACAGGTGACAAGTAACACAGGTCTTGCCCCTAGTCTGATCTGTTTCATGTGTTCTTGCTCTCCTTCTCTGCCAGAGGAAATTCCATCTCTTGCCTGCCTTCATGTGGTGCTGATAAAGCTCTTCCTGTACAGTAGAATTCCTGTTTTCCTTTAAGCAACAGCAGGGTATTGGGAATGATCAGGAAAGGGGAGGAGGACAGGAGGAGAATACACTCAACAAAGTAGCACTAAACTGTAACATTAACTTTTCCTCACTTATCCTTTTAAATAGCAGTTCCTTTCTCCGGGAAAGACAATACCCAATAAATTAGATAGTGTACTTGAATTATGTGACTAAAGTACAGTAGTTGAGGTCTTACTTAGCCAAGTTTTGCAAACTTTGTATGTCTGTCTTCTGTGTTCCCTTTTGTAGTGTTTTATGCATGGTAATGTAGAAAGAATTACATAAAAATCACTATACATGTTATTTTATATAATCACCTGGTGGTTATTTTTGACAATTCTTGTAAGCGAACTGTTAGAAAGATAATTCTAGAAAGTCTTTTGAAATGTGTCATATCAAGGTGGTGATGGGGGGTGGGGGATGAGGAAACATCTTTCCCAGTATATAACGTCTTTCAGGGAAAGCTTGCTTTTTCCCCTCACAACTTTGAATCTGTTGAAAGTTTTTCCAGTGTTTAAATGTGTGAGAGAGAGGGTAGGGAGTGAGGACATACTCCTCTCCCATGCATGTTTTCTTGTACTTCTTGAAACAGTTTCCCTCCTCTTCTCCCCTCACTGCTCTAGTCAGTCTATAAAAACAAAGTGTAAGAAGACAGTTTGCATAGCAACAATTTTGATCCTAATGAGAATAGCTAGTATCATAAACTGTGCAGGTTGATGCTCTCTCCTCCCACTACCCTGTAGAGCTCATTAAGAAACTTAATTTTTTTTCACTCCTGATGTATTCTTCTGCAGTACTACTCAAACAATTAAATCCAGACAACTCTTTGGAAAGCTTAAAAAAGAAAAAAAAATCTGTCCTGTGCTTAAACAAGTAAATCTTTGTATCTCCTCTGCTTGTCTTTGCTGAAGAATTATTACACTGTGCAAACAGTATTGGTGTTTGGCACATTTGACAAATGCTAATGTGTATACTTCCCCCCCCCCCTTCTCCTGGTTTTCTTTCTATTCTTCATTTGCTGTTGGAATGGGAACCGTGGAAAAAATTCCTTGGCACTCTGACACCAGAATCCTTCATCTTGGAGAGACCATGATGATGCAACCTCAACGCACTCAGCAGGCACACCAGGGCCCTCCAGCGGGGGCCACGCTTCCCAGAGTGGAGACAACAGCAGCGAGCAAGGTAAAAGGTCAAACTTTTTCCCTCCGCAAAGTAGGCATGACTAAAATAACTCCAGTTTTTTTCATTATATCAGTACATCTGCCTTAGAGTAAACATGGAGTGGCAGACTTGCAGTATAATCAGCTGTGACTTAGGGAGACGGTATTTCCTTTTCTTAACCCACTTAGCTGCATTTTATTGTTATTTCAAAGTGAAATATCTAATCTTCAAACAAGCTTTGTAATAACAATTGATTAGTTCTGCCAATTCCTTTACAAATTTGGTTATCTACAGTTTATTTTTGTGTGGTGTAAGTAAATATAATGACAGACATACTCTCCAGTTGCGGTGCAGTTGTTTGAGTTGGGTAATAGAGTTTAACGTGTAGTTTTAGCCGGGAAAGAAAATTCTATATGAAGTTATGAAGCTGCTAAATTATATGAAGTAGAAGAAAAACCTGAATTGGACACAAAAATGTTTCTTGCAATGTTTGCTTGTACGGACTTGTTTCTTCTTCTGAAAATCTGGATTTGAATGATAAACAGAGATGCACCTGAGCTGCAAAATCTCTGATATACCTATACAGTGAAACCTTCTCAAGGGTTCAGGAAGTTTGATTATTATTTCAGAATTTTTTGTTTTATTTCCTACTGCACCTTATGTGTGGTCATCTGTACCCATGCTGACTGAGTGTCAAAGGCTGTCATTTTGTTATGATAGTGTTTTACACTACTCGTTAGAAGAATAAGTGACTCCAGAAGGTGTAAGAATCAAGCCTCCAGTGCTAAAAGTTGGGTAATGATGGCCTGCTGTCACTCTTGGATCTTGATTCAGAGTTGTGGTTTTTTTCCCTTTTTTTTAAGACCAAAGTTTAAGGTGGACTCCATGCCTGTTTTTCTTTGTAAACATGGTAAGCTTCTGCTAGTGAGAGAGATATTACCTTTATAAGGTCTTATGATATGGTCCCACCATGAGATGTTTACTGTGCACCTGCAGTATTTTGCCTCTGTGTTTTCATCCACGTGCTTAGCAGAGCCAGCTGACAGGGCTGACATCCAACAAGCCATGCGGGATCCCAAAACTGTAGAGAGGAGAAGCCTTCAGGGCTAGAGCTGCCGTTATAGGTCTCATGCTGTGGACCACTTCTCACCATGATATTTGCCTCGCTTAGGTGGCAGAGCAGATATGTGTTTGCATGTCTGTCACGTGGCCCACTGCTTGGCACAGAGCTAGATTCCCTTGTCTGTCTTACGATCTGGTGTTGTACCCGTTGTAATTCTAGAAACTTGCAAAGTTTGTTTCTGGTAGAGTGGTTTGGTTTTGTCTCCTATTTGTAAGAATTGTTTATACATTTGTAATCTTATAGCTGATAGGAAGCAGTCATGGCACAGGGTGTGATCCAACTCCAACATAAGTCACAAGGCCTTTTTTCTATGAGGTTAGATGGGAGCTGTACAAGACCTAGCGTGAACCATTACAGATTCAGCAGCTAATGATGAAAGGGAGAGCTTGACTGCTAAACAGCATATTGGCGTTTATTAGCTGGCCACAGCTAATAAATAATAGCTATTTATGTCTATTAGCTGTCCGTAGGCTTTACTGCTGATCAAATGTTTACATGGTATATTGTGGTTAAGATGCTTGGTGTAGCAGATGATCATTTGCATACTTAAAAGTTATTCCTTTGAGTGGTCTACCACAGCATCTTCATTCCATCCATAGGTATGAAATTTCCACAGAACTGTATCTTCACTGTGCCTCAGTAACCCCTTAGAAATTAGAAAAGTTCCTTCGTTGAGCCATATAAAGAGATCCCTTGTATCAATATCCAGGGATCTTGCATTTCACTAGTCTCTGATCCCTTGTCATGTCACTCGTGGTGCTTGGGAAATATTGATAAGCATTAGAAAAAGCAGTTGATGACGACTACACCAACTTCCCATTGGAAACTGAGTTTTCTGCTTTAACAAATATGACTTTAACAAACCTGTTAGAGTCATTTCTGCAGAAGGGGAACAACCACTGAAGGGCCAAATCAGTTACTAGTGCTGCCCAGTCTATCACGGTAAAACATCTCTAGTATGCTTGCCCTAGTGCTCAGTTGGGCCTTTTAAAGGAAAGCAAACGTCCAGTGGTAAATCACTCTTCCACTCAGCTGCTGGCAACTAAAAGATGATTCTACCAGCAAAATTCCCATTGGAGATGGCTCTGGATTGCTCTCCCTCTCTCATTCCTGGAAAAGACTAAAGAGAGGGAGATACGTCTTGAATTTTCATTATGCTTCCTTGAGAGGGGTAGAGTTTACCTTATAATTTGTAAACTGGCAATGAGTTGGTCTCAAGATGAATAGATGCCCTCTTGAGCTATTCTGGTGCAGTTATTTGGGTCAACTTGGTTTCCTTGCAGTTTTGTCAAGAGCATCCACAAATGCTGCTTCAAGTTGCACTTGCTCCAAAGGATTTCTTGGAAATGGGAGCTCATTAGAGAGTCTTGTGTTACATTAGTAAATTACAGCCTTCTGCATTAAGGCCTGGTGGCAGCAGAGATTGATTCATATTAGAGTCTGTTCTGGCTTTTGAGAGAACTCTTTCCAGGGGTCTCTGCTTTTGCCTTAAGTCTATGATGTGAAGCTTGTGATTTTTTTCTCTTTTAATATTATTATTTTATTTTATTTTGGGAAGGTGGGGGGGAAGATGAAAAGGACTTGGGTTGAGTGATGACTGTCTTTTGCAGACTTTCTCTGCATGAGGTAGATCTATTTATTGTCTGGAAGAATCCATTCATAATTTTTAAAGTTTGAACCAAATAAAGAATGTTTAGACATTTTGTCTGTTTATGAGGACAGTCTCTCCATGACAGCGCATGGCTGCCCTTTGGCATCAAAAGGGTTAATATGGTCCATGTTTGGTATTATTAGAAACATGCTGGTACTGAAAGAGTTAAAGAAAGGGCCTTCAGGCAGTAAATGTTGAAAGATTATCCTAATTTTATTAGTGGTAAGTGTCTATGTTGTTCTTAACATGTCACCTCACTTGTTCAACAGAAAACTAAGCTATACAACATACTGATCATCTGACAAACCAAAGTAGTAGCAATCTGTAATCCAACAAGCATTTTTTGACTTTATCTCAGTTCAGATTCACAAATGCAAATCAATTCTGTGTAATACTATTTTAGAGATTAGAAGTTATGTAATAGGTCTGATCAACTTTCCCCCTGCTCTAGAAAGAGAAAGAGTTAAATATATCCAATAATAAAAATAAAACACTCTAAACATCTTACAAAAAGGAGAAGCTGATTTAATGGTCTAATGAGGCCATCTTCCAGAGACTTGTTTTGTGTAGGGCTTGCTTTGACCTTTTGCTTTGCTCAGGAGCCCAACGCTTCATTTTTCACATTCTTGCAATTACGTTAACGCTTCAAGCATTTCTGACTCCAAGTCAGCTAGCAACACCAGGCATAACTCAACACTGTGAGTTTTTCTCCTCTCTGTAGATTCATTAACAGGTCACCGGGGTCCCAACTGAAATTTAAAACTGACTGGTTCTGTTGGGTTAGCTGAGTTATAGCAAAGGAGATGGCAGGAAAGGGGGGTGAGAGAAGGGGAGAGGAGAGAGAAGACCCTGGTTTTGGCCAGGGAATATATGTGTAAAAACTCTAAGTGGAAGATTAAAAGGTGTGTGTAGCTTTATCATCCACCCTTTTCTTCGGAGAGGAAAAAACACATCTGAAAGTCTTCTGGGGTATTGTGTTTTCTTTATTCTTTGCGAAACAAAGTGAAAACAGCCCCTGCCTTCACATAAAAGGCTAAATGACTTCTAGAATTTGGCATCAGTTTATACCACAGTGATGGATGTGATGCTCCCAGTCTTTAATTCCTGTTTAATTTCTTTATGGATATTGCAAATAATGAATATGACAGATTATGCATGAAAAGTGAGAAATAAATCTTTTTAAGGTTTAAAAACATGTGGTCTATAGGAAAACACCAGGGAATAATTTCAGTTTCATATTTTATGGTACCAGGATTGTATACCTGCTTTGTCTTATTCGTAGTTCAGTCACTCAAAGGGCCTGATCCAGCCAAGTTGGAGGCTGTTTTCCTTCAGGACCTTTCAGGAAGGCCAGCATCTTTTTAGGATTAGACTTGGGTGACATACTTGATCATAAGTGAGAAGTCAGAGACAAGAAACCTTATAGGTTATAGGGCAGTAAAAATATAAAGGAGTATCATATCCACTTTACCCATGTGAGTGAGTAGCTCATTGATATGTGGGTTTTTTGGCTTAGTGGCTTTTTTTGATGGGACTACTTGTGCTGAATGATCTGGCCCTTTATAAATAATATCTGAGGCTACTCTCTAGGGCAAATCTCAAAGTAATTTTGAAGCACTTATGTGCAAGTTTGATGTTTGTCTCACAAATCTGCCCACAATAGCTTTCTTTGGTAAAGATTCCTAATCTGATTCAGGGCAAAGTCAACTAAAATACTAGCTGAAATTACACATTGATCACAGGTTAACTCTCTGGATTGATGCTTGTTGGAAAAATTAGGTAGTATATTTCTTATTCAGCAAATACAATCTTGTAATAACTATAGTATTAAATTTGTTTACAAAACTAACTGACAAAGCCCAAAGCCCAAATACTATTCTAGTATTGGAAACTACTAGAACTACATAAATCTTTGAGCCAAACTCCAGTTGTCAGAAAAAGGAGATAAATAGGCTGATGTTAGTAATAATTAAAAAATAACATATTCATGCAAAGTCTTTGGAAACTAATCCAAAAGCTAATGCTACAGCTTCTTTTTCTTAGTCCTGTAAATATGGTAAGCCTGTTGAAGCTAGTATGCATATTCATCATAATATTCAGAACATAATTTTCCTTTGTATTTTTACTTATAAAGGTATAGGGTATGGTTTTATTGGAAGAGAGCAGTCTTCTATAAGAAAGAAAATTCCTCATAGAAAGGCTCAAACATCCAGACTGTGAAAAATCAAACTTCCTATTAAATAATGCTTCACTGGAGTTGCATTATTTCAGAAAGCACAGCCCTCATAAAGGTGAACTGTATGAAGTATGAAAAACTCTTAAAGAACAATGACTTTTTTCAGCTGAGGAAGATACAGGAAGCAAGTAGCCCTAATTAATTCATCTTTTCCTTTCAAGTTTGAGAGGCCCGTCCTTGTGTTGATATGTATGAGTAATTCCCATTAATGGTGGTGGGAGTTACGCATGTGCATTGACAGAAGAATAGACCCCTCAGTGTTCAAAGCACATGAAATTTACATTTTTTCCATTGCTGTAATTGAGATGTTGACAAATTGGAGAATATTGATGAGCCTTTGTTTTAAGTATTTCTTGCCAAGTTTGCTTTATTTTTTCATGGTTTGAACAATGGTGTGGGTTCAGCAGCAATGAATAATAAGAGTAGAGAAAAGATAACTTTGTATTTCAATATTTTGATGTGCCTGTATGAAATAAATTCTTAGGCAAATGGAATATGTTGTTTTAATCATTAGCTATGCATGAAAGAAAAATTGATGTTGACATCTTTGCTGTAAAATCGTTGTAATGGGGCCTTCCTTACAATTCATTTTTGTAAAATTCATTTTGTACATTTTGCAGCAATTGAACAATCCTTGCACTGTGAATAGGCAGAATTCCCAGAAATACTGAGACAGTTGGCCCAGTAACTGCTGAGCTCACACTGCACACCACATGCACATTAACCATGATGATGCCAGAACCAGCTTTGCTAAATACAGTCAAATTTTAGTATCTTCCATCCTTTCTTTCTGTCTATTGTATAAACAAATATATGTTTTTGCAGTTTTTGTTTGATTGCTGGAGTCGGCAAACATTTATGTTCCTATTCACTTTTCAATAAGTAACATTAAAATTTCATAGGGAATCTTCACTTCACTATACAGTTTTCTAATAATCAGGCTGGTAGCAACTGCAGATTCCTCACCTTTTATTAAATTAAAGCTAAGAGTGCACGTGTGGTGTTTAAAATATTATACTTGTATGTGTTTGTAGTTAAGTTTCTCACCTCACTCTTACTTTTGAATCCACGTAGGCTTGTATGTTTAGATGTAGATAAAAATCTATATACACATTAGAAAACATTTACTTCCATATTTGTAGTAAGTTGTGCTGGAGTTTCAAATGCAGCCTAGTAAAACTCTGTCATAGGAATGTTTTCAGAGTGCCAGTAATCTCTTTAAAATAACCCTAAATACAATATGACAGATGCCATCTGGAATAATCTTTTGCTAGTTGCTTTCAACTTTTATTTTTTCCTACAGCTAAGTTCATGTAAAACTGGTCACTTACTGTCATGGTAAACATAGTGAACTCTTTCCTCCACTTTTGTATATGAAAGTTTGGAGAAAATAACTACATAATTTTACCTAAGAGATTGTTACTGTTGAGAGGTTTGCCTCTGTCTTCATCTTTCTGGTTTTTTTAAATATGTGTATATTTGAATATATATATTTATTTATGTGTTTGTATTTCAAAATAAAAAAGGTAAGATTCCCCCGCAGGACATTCTTTCCATCTCAGATTCTACTCAGCCTAATCCAATTTGCCTCCAAATGTTAGATAACATCCCATTTGGTAAATTAGAATTGTATGTTTGTTACAATATTAATGGTTTCATAATGCAACACATTCAAATACACAGTATCGAGTGCTTAAATGTCTTCCTGTGTTGTTACAGACTAATTTCTTCCTATATATACCAATTTATTTGAAAGATCTAGTGTTGGAATCTCTGGATTTTTTTTTTTAACTTAGTTATGTAAAGGGATGTCTCCTGATGCCTGTTAGAGTTTAATTTAGAGTAGTAATTAAACTTGAATACTGCCTCATAAACAAAAGATAAACAATAAACCAGCCACGTTCCCTGCTGTTTCATAGCTTTTTTTCCCAGATGTTTTAGTCCGATAATTTTTACATAGTGAATTACCTAGCATGGAGTGCTATAGACAGAGGTCAAGGCCTAGCTCTTTGTAATGATTTTATAAAAACTTTTCATTAAATAAATGGTAGAGTTTCCTTGTGTAGCTGATAAAATTGTCAGATACCAAAGGATACTCATTAATTGACTTTTTAATTCTCTCCCTCTTGTTTAGCAAGACAGCACTAATTAAAAAAAACAACCCATAAAATTTCTTTTAACTGTTGATGACCAATGAATGTTGCTATTTCTTAATATGAGAGTGCCTGAACAGTACATTGGAATCCTCTCCGTCACCCTTGAAAAATAAAAATGCCCTTGCAGGAACTGCTCTCTCCATGTTGATCCTAAGCAACTACGTAAATGTTCACAGTGGAAGGCTTTTAATTTTTCAAACTGCTCCTCAGGCTGCCGAAGCTTGTGTGTCCATCTCTGGGCCGCTCCTCTGCCAGCCATGATCTTTCTAATTGCCAGGTACTGGTAGGCCGTTCAGCTGCAGAAGCCATGTTATTTTCACTGGGTGGGGTAATTACTGAAAGCTGAGAATAGCTGCACTAAAGACACGGGGATACTTTCATGATCCCATTAGCATAAGAGAGGGTAAATTATTCATGCCAAGTGAGGATTCTATGGGGAAAAGTATAGTTAATGCACATAGTTTTTAAATGTATCCCTTTCTGCTCTGAGACTAAATTCTTGTTGGATTCAGTTCTCAGACATTTACGGGAAAGCTCTAGTGGCATGTTAGATGCAGTTCATCTCTCTCTGTTTGCAGCGCTCTCAATAGAGACCATCTGGCACAGATCCAAAAGGTGATTAAACAAAATGATCAGCTCTTGTTGCTGTGTTACATGTCCAATACTCTGGATTAAAAAACATGACCCACAACAGTCAGCTAACATAATTTTTTTTTTCCTCCTCTTTCCCATTCCCCTGTAAGAATTCAGATGGTCCACAAATGTCTATGCCATCTTTGTGTCCTTATGGCCCATAATCATGAACAGGTTGTGCAAATGGCTCTTTCTGTAACACGGTCTGTTCCAGCAGCATAGAAACATTTCATATTAATTGGGTCAGTCTAATGTTCATAACGACATGGGGAAAAATTACCCAAATATGTTCCTATAGTAAACCCTTAAAATGTGCCTTTCTCCGATTAGAAAAGTGAAATTAGACATTAGGCTCATGTAGCTGATTTATTTTTCGGGACAGAGGAAAATCAAAGCATGACACTGTCATCTGCTTAAAGTAGTTTAAAGCCCCTTCTAACCAAATAGAAAAAAAGGGGGGGAGGGGTGAGCTGTGGTTTAACACCACAATCAGGGAATGAATTTACAGTGCTATTCAGAATAGTACTCCCTTATCATAAACAAGCTGATAATCACACTGAATCTAACTCCCAATTAGCTCTTTCTTTGCTCAGAGAGATCAGTGTACATGTCCTCCTTAAGCCGTGATATGTTGCTGTTGAGTCAGACAGAACGCTTGTATACCTTACATCATATTCAGAATGTAAGGATTAATGCAATATATTTACCAAAAAAAACCAGCTAATCAGCAAGGTAATTTTTCAAACAAATCCGTTTAATGCTTGAATTAAGGTAAAAATGCCAAGACTGTGAAGAGAGGACATATGTATCTTATCTTTTTGGGGTTGCATCAAATGCCAAGTACTAGTGTAAATTTAACAGAAACCAGACATTGTTGGAAAGTAATTAAAGAAATATTGAAATTAAACCTACCATATGAGTGAAATATTTGTAGGCCCGTTTTGTTGCATGCATAACAATTTGCAGGGAATTGAACCGTATTTCTTTCTCTTTACTTCTTGAGTTGTACTTTGTTAAATATGGCAAAGGAATCACCTCTGTGTATTCAGTCATAGGACTGGAGGGATCTATTTCATGCTGAGGATGTTTACAGTTCAAAATCAGTAGGTTTACTCAGAGGAGAAATTTATTTAAAAAACAAAACCAAACCAAAACAGTAACCAAAAAAACCCAAACCAAACCAAAACGATAACAAACAACAAAAACCCCCAAACAAACGAAACCCAAAAAACCTGAAAGCCTTCAAATCTATGCCAAGAAAAATCAAATTCCGCTTCTGAAAGCTTAGAAGATCCACTAAGGCTGTCAGCATCCCTTACTGTGCAAGGTCGTTGTGGTTTAACTCCAGCCAGCAGCTCAGCTCTACACAGCCACTTGTCCATTCCCCCCAGCCAGTAAGATGGGTGAGAGAATCAAAAGGGTAAAAGTGAGAAAACTCATAGTTTGAGATAAAGATTGTTTAATAGGTAAAGCGAAACAAGGAATTCAGCACTTCCCCTCAGCAGGCAGGTGTTCAACCATCTGAAGAGAAGCAGGGCTCCATCATGCATAAGGGTGACTTGAGACAACAGCTGCCATCACTCTGAGCATTTTCCCCTTCCTCCTTCTTTTTTCAGCTCTATAAGCTGAGCATGGCACCAAATGGTGGGGGATATCCCTTTGGTCACTTGGGGTCATCTGTCCTGGATGTGTTCCCTCCCAAGTTCTTGTGCAACCCTGGCCTCCTTGCTGGTAGGGTGGGGTGAGAAGCACTTCTGCTTCTTTCCTTGATGCTGGGCAAGTGCTACTTGGCAATAAAAAACCATCCCTGTATTATCAACACTGTTTCCAGCACAGCTCAAAACTATGCCCCATACTAGCCAATGTGAAGAAAATTAACTCTACTCTAGATAGAACCAACACAAAGGTGAAAGCCATAGGTAAAAGGCACAGGCATGTCCAGAGTGCTCAGAGCAGGAGGGCAGACTCCCCCAGCTCAGTGCAGCCTGGCGAATGACAGAGACCCACATAGCCTTGCGGGGCTTAAGGCTATTACAGGGCAACTCACGCTCTGTTATCATGCTGATTTTCAATTGATTTTTTGCTGTACAGTACTTGTTGAAGACCCTCTAGAGCATCAAACACTGCATTATGGCACTACACTTTGTAGTACGGTGGCCCTTTGTTTTAACGCCTTGTCTTTGCCTGAGAAGAGGAGTGCTAACCACTCCGTGATAGCTCCAGCTTCTGAGCAGCTTCTGTATCTGGGGAAGTAGAACAGGTGAAGATTTGACAGCTGAGTTTAGCCGGCTCTTAATGCGATTTGTTGCATTTGTTTATAGTTCTAAATTTTCAAACCTTTCTGACTTTGAACTACTGTAAAATGTTGCTTTTGATTTGTAAAATTACTTCTCATGAAAGTAACTGATTTCAGGGTACTAAATAAACCCAAATCTGGGTGTGGTGTACTTTCTAGTAACAGGTGCTAGAGGTCGTTAAAGCTGGAACTGAGGTTGCAGGAAGCTTAGTATAGGCTAAAGTGAGTAATTTCTCCTATTTTCTACGTTCCTATTTCTTCACTTAAGCCATTGTATCACTCAGATAAGCTTTTCATTCACTAAAAAATAAAGCCATTTACATGAAAGTCTTGATAACTGATGATTTTTAAAATACATGAGTGTCTATATATTTAGGATCTCATCTTCAAATAAATGCTTACCATTTTAACCAATGGTTTCTACTGTTTTGTGTAAGTCTTTGTGCATGCAGTAGAAGATGTAAACGAGTATTTAAAATTGTTTACAACGATAACAAAGTGCACTTGAAAATACAAGTAGAAACTTATATTTGCAACTCTCTGGTGTTATGTGAGCTATAAAAAAGCAGTGTAGTCATAAAGACAGGATAATACAGGGAAATAGTGACGACCACCTTAACTACCCCACTATCTGCACGATGATCCAAATGTTTGGTCCCTGGAAGGACGTCTGTTATTTTGGTGGCCTCCCTGTAGCTTCTCCATTTGTTGCCATGAGGTAAAGATATGTCTGTCTACCCAGCAACTAACTGCAGAACTGAATCCAATAGGACTTCATGTAAGTTACATGCCCTCTCTGACATGTGGTCTTCCCCATTTGTACAATAACCACTAGAGTACTTAGATGTTCCATGAATGATATGAAATGGTCATCTGTTGTCATGGACTACTCTGATATTACAGGAATGCAGGGTTATATAGAATATTCTTCTATTGGGGTTCTTCTATTGGCCTTCCTGAATTTCATAAAATAAGCTTTGGATATATTGCATTTGTAAATTATTGTATTTGTTATTTAAAAACACTTATTCTTTTTTCAACAAAGGTGAAAAAAGGTGAATGAAATACTTGATCTTTTAACTTCATACAGTTTTTAATGAACAAGACTTACAAAGTGATAAATAAAGAATGACATGGATCACATCACCAGTTCTTTAGTGATGTTTCCATAAAGATGAGAAGTCTCAAGTAGTGTTTCCACTGTTTAAAAAATTGTTATATCACTATACATATGTTTTATATTCCTTGTATATTTGCCTTGTTTAGTGGGGCTTTTTTGTTTTGTTTTTTCTCTCTCCCCCTGAACAACCATAGTAAATGTAGATCAAGGAAAACTTGGATTCTCTGTTCATTTTTAGGTCTTAGGAACTCAGTGGTGATGTTGGTTTTAAACAAGATTGTGTAATGCATTGTCTTTTTTTTTTCTTCTTTAGGAATTCCATAGTACTCTAGAGCAGGTTGTGATGCTTAGTGACCTTGCACATCAATAGCTCTGTATTTTAAACATGGACACTGATTTTTCTTATCCATGGCCTACTCTGTTGCCTACGAGTTTTCAGCATAAGCAAAGGCAGTGGTGGCTAAGAATGAAAGCTTAGGGCATCAGAACTGGCAGCAGTATCATGAATGGTCTTCTTCCTATTTAGATAATTTTTGTTAACTATGAAATAACGTCATATGTGTCTGAGGGGGCAAATTAATAACCTTTTACATAGTTATTTTACAGTTATTACTGCTTTTAGTCTTAATAAGCACACCAATCTAGATTTAGTAGCTTGGCTTTCTACAGAACTTAAGAATAATATTTTAAAACATGACAAATAGATGTCTTGATCACAGTTACAGTACTCATGAGAGATCTGTCTTTTGTTGATGAATCAGCAGAGGACTGTCCAGAGAAGGACTGAAGGAAGGAGGTGGGAGTCAGTTAAAAGCAATTCTTCCTTCTCAGAAGAGAGAAGAGGAAGACATTATTCACATAAGATCCTAATGCTTCTTACATGGAATCAGTCGCAATAGCAAGGGTGCTGCTACTTTCAGATCTGCAAAGTTTGGGTCAAATACATCCAAATAAATGAAAGCAAAGCATGATTCTCTTATCTTAAAAAACAAAGACATGAAAAAACACCTCTATTAGTTTTTTTACGATTTCCATAGACACTACTGCCATTAAGACATGTAGGATCTACAAAAAGACAGCTATAAAATTTTAATACTTCCTAATATATTTTGGAACAAACTTTAATCATGCTTTATATTTTAGAGGGCAAATATTAGTAAGCACCAGCCTTTTTTATTTGAACAGCAAAGTTTTGAATCACTTTTTTTTCCTCTGTTGGTTTTTAAATGTTACATTGAGCTTCAGAGAAGAATTAATTTGTGCTTTCAGTTCAGCTAATTTCTTGAAATGCTAACAGTTTTTAAAATCTATTAGAGAATAAACTTATGCAGTAAATTTAAACTTAACTTTAAGGAATTAGACTACTTCTCTTTGATTGCGCTCAATACAGTAATTCAGGTAGGTGTGGAGCTGGAGAAAGTAAATGATTCTTTGTTTTCTACTGTTACATATGGGTGATTTATAAGTGACAACCCCAAAGCCTGGCTGTTTTTAGGTTATTTGTGAATCTGTCTTTACCCCAGCATAAGGAGTGAACACAGGGAAATTGTCTGATGGCAGAGTTGGCATGATGGCCCTGGTGACCCTGTTCCTACCTACAGCTGGGGCAGTGAGCCCAGGAAAGAGCAAGACAAAGTGGTTTCCCCCTGCTTCACTGACTTCCCAGCTGCTTGGAGGCTGAAGTCTATTGCTAACTCCAGATGCTCAAACTTGCACTGAGTTCTGTCCTAAACTGCTGGCCTCATAGCTTGTGGAAAGAGCTCAAATTATTTTATGGATGGTTGCCCTTGTACACTCTTGGCACTAGACATTCCTCACGCACAGGCTAAGATTGGGGTCTTCTACTTTCTTGTGTAAACAGAGCATTTGCTATAACTGACAAGGATTGGTGGAGCAGCCATGAAAGTGAGAGAGGGGAATTCAGCAAAATTTCTATTAACATGTGATTCGTACCATGAAATTTTTTGACAACCCTGGCATTTAATTCTTAAATAAGTAAAGAGTGCACTTTTTCTTATAATCTTGTGTTATGCCCATCATATTGTGACAACAATTGTTTAAGCAATTACATATGTTTAAATTTTCTTTGAACCCCTCCACATACAGCTGTAAGTTCATCATACTTAGACTAAAGGCAGCCCCTATTTACAGAAAGTTCAGCAGAGTGAATATAGTAAATACATATATAATGTTAATGCAGGACTTGGTGCTAAGGTTTTAAGTAATTTACAAGTGTAAAATTTGGAAACTCGCATGAACTTCCTCTCTAATCTTACACTCCTTCCTAAAGAGGATGGAACATCACTTAAATAGTACAAATCAAAATTTTTCAGCTTGGATCTTCCTTCCTAATTCCTCACACCTTAGGTTTACCACTTACTGATGGTTCTCTGTTTTATGAGACTCCTGACCCTGTACATCTGTTAAAGGGGATAGTTCAGAATGAAGATAACCTCCTACTCAGTAGGACTGCAATATTCTCTTAGCTCCTACTAGATGCTTGAACAAGCAGAGGGCTTAAGTGAAATCCTTTAGCTGAGCCAAAATCTGTTCTTATTTAGGGACTAATCCAAAGCCTGTTAAATCAACAGAAAGAGACTTTGGTTGACTTCAGAGAGCTTTGGATCAGGCCCTTCCTTGCTAATACATCTGAAATCAATGGAGGTACATTAGGCTTCTGCCAGTGGAAAAAAAAGAGAGAGGAATCGTCCTTTATACCTAACATATTGAGGTCCTGGTGCTCAAATAGTGTCCCACGTACTTCATTGAGACAAGAATAATTTTGACTTGATTACACTGCTTAGTGTTCATGGACTCTCATTCAGCTGAGTACATAATTCAGTTGTTTAAAACAACCATGTTGTTCATCCACCTTATGCCCAAACATTATTTTTGTTTGCTAATGTTTTATATCAAGAAATTTCTTGCAAAAAGTAAAAATGGAGGGTGTCAGTTCTTGTATTGGATTTATTTTTGTATTTTTATGCTATTAGACTGTTAAGAAAGCTGTTTTGAGTGAAAAATACTCAGTCTATAGAATAAGTAAAACTCAAGGAGTGTAACTTTTACTGTCAGTTCCCCGCCTTGAGAAAATTATTAAAACCCCATGTCTTCTGTATAGCCAAAAGGCTTTTTATTTCTTCATTAATGTCTTTTATTTTTATTTCTCAGTGTTAAGCTGAAATCCAAATTATAATTTGCCATTTGTGTAATAATTACCATTACGGAGATGCCAAATATTTTTAGGCAAGAAATAGCAAAGGATTAAAATTCCTGTGTATATTTCAGCACAGGCTTTCCATTTTCTGAAGTGCCTACAGTAACAGAAGTAGGACCTCAGTCCGGAAAAGGCTATTACATTGCCTTACTCTGTATATTAAAGACCCATTACTGAAATGAAAAGGCTCACATTAAGGTTAATATTGACCAACTCAGCCTTTGTAAGATTTGTTTTCAATTGACACTTTTGCTCTAGCCATAAACTACAAGTATTTGCCCTAAAAATAAAGTTGGTAAGTTTTGCCTCCTTTAGCTCATTAGACTTCTGATTAGATTTCATGTGCTTCTGAATCCATGCACTTAAGATTCATTTTGTGTATTCAGACACTTAACGTATTTTGTGCAAAACATCTGTCACAATGTGAAAATGTATTTAAGTAAGTAATATTTCTAGTTCATAACTCTTTTTTTGGTGATAAATATCTTTCTAGATGCAAAGTGTTAATTAATGCTTTGTTTTAATAGACATATTTATTCAGGAATGTTTTATCCATTTTGTGTAAAATAGTAGATCCTATAAGTTTAGAGTATTACAAAATTAAATTTTGATTTAGAGGTTACCAAAATGCTTAATGAATATAGATGCTTTTCATTTTAGGGAAACAGGGATAGGCTGATCTGTGCTACCATCTCATATGACTTAAAATTTTGCATGTTCTGTTCTTTGCTTGTGCAATGATTTTAAAAAGAGGAAAATTACTGCAGTGCTCCTACTTCAGTCCAAGAGAGAAGAAACAATGCAGTTTTCCAGTTAAAAAAAAACCATAACAAAGACTATCATATGAGTGTTGAATATTTCTTAGATTTTAATTGCTTATAGATTTAACTGTTTTCTTTCAGTTTTGTGAGACCATATCTGAACTTTACTATAGTTCACAAACTTACTTTAGATGTTGTTGATAGATAACCACTATGTATGGTCCTGTTTTCTTCTTTCTTCTCTCAGAATAATGAAGTTCATCCTACCTTAGCTATTTCAAGAAAAGCTTCTGTGGTGCATATCTGCATTGATAGATGAAACACTTTCATTTATCTGTGAATTGGTTATCCTAATTATTTCCCTGAGTTAGATGTTATTAGCAGTTCATATTCCCAGCTCTGAGCATAGTTTGGCATAAAGTTGTGTATATGAGCAAGGTTTTATGAAGGAAGGGCTTTACTGATTTTTTTTAAAGATCTTTCATTCATGCTATTAATCTATAAATCAGGCTCAGCTAAAAATTTGCCCCTTTTTTGTTGTTTTGTTTTCTCTTCTGAACCTTTCTAATCTGGTAATTCATCAGCAACATTCAGGGTTTGGTTTCAAACCCCTCTCTGCTTTCTTGTAAACTAATCCTACAGTCATAGGACCACCAAAGAGAACGTCATTTTAGCTAGAAGTCCACACTGTCAGAATTCAGGTTTACTGTATGCCAATTAACCCTCCTTTAAGCTCTTCCAAATGGCTATCAATCTGGTTTGTTTAAAAGAAATAAGCTGTCCTTTTATTTTAGAACTAGGAAAGAATTTTACATCTTTCTGAAGCAATTTTCTGCATTTTTACTGACTTCATTGATGTGAATGTAAAGTACACAATAGGTCAAATTCTGACTTCAGTGGGAGTTGGTGGGAGCACAGTCTGTACATCTGAAAGTAGACTTGATTCAATCTCAGTGTGTCTGTGCAGCAAAAAAATATCTTATCTCTATATAATTTGTCTTCATATAATCAGTGAGTACAGATTTGAGTTTGTTTCTCTTGTTATTTTCATGACTGCCTTACAAGAGCTCAGAGGAGTTCTCAAATTCTTAGTGGGGGGGTGTGTGTGTGCGTGTGTATTTTTTTTCCTTGTTTATTCACATATAAACATTTTACATATTTCCTTACAGAATTTCCTTGTAAGGTTCAGTTATTCTTAAGAGACTGAGAACTCGTCTAGCGTATAATTTGTAAACTATGCAAAGAGCACCCTCCAGCTGAGGCAAACCCTAGAACCATCCACTTGGACCTGCTTTGCTTGCCACTGTAGAACTCTTGGATATAATGGTCCTAGTTCAAACTGTGGTTGTGATGAGCAATACTCATGCACAATTAGATGTCCCGTGGAGGATCCATGTATTGGTCTTCTGTTCTAGTTTTCCATCAAACATCTGCTTGTTATAGCATGATTAATTTTCTTTTATATAATTTGAGAAGGATATTGTTTTTGATCACCAAAAAAATCATAACACCTTCTGCTCTTTCCCCCCTCCATGCTCATTAGCTGTTCTTGAGTTGTCTGTCTTTTTTCGTTGGAGCGAGGTATAACTTCTGTGAACAAAATGAGATTATCGAAACCAAAAGAAAATGGAGAAAGTCAGTTACACTGTGGGCAGGAATGTTGCTGTTAAATTCAGGTGAAACCATGGATTTTTTACTTGTGTGCTTTACCTTAAAACTGAGTAAAATCTGTATCTCACATTCAGAAGAAAGACTTCATTTACACCAAGTTTCTTATACTGTAAATAACTGATTCAGCAGCCTTGATCCACTCAAATTTTACTTTCTAGCTGCCTTTTTATAACAGTCCTTTAAACACTGTTGGTTTGAAACTTATCACCTTATTTTTAGAATGTCATAGGTAGAAAACATTGACTTTAAAAATATTCCAAGTAGTTTAGGCCTTTAACATAACATTAGAATATTTCCTTCTCTAAATCATCAGGCATATATTAAAAAGCAACTGTCAGTTGGTTTCCTTCCTGTCTTATATGTATTAAGGTTATGACAATGGAAGTTCTAAGCTTAGCTTCCACTCTCCTTTCTTTTTCAATTTAAGTTAATAACTCTGGGGCATGTTCTCTTAGTTACATTAAGTATCCATGAAGGTAGGAGTTTTTTGGTGGTGTTGTGTTCTTTGTTTGGTAGGTTTGGTTTCTTTGCGGGTTTTTTTTGTTTGTTTGTTTCTTTTGGAGTGGTTTTTTTTCTGTTTGTTTGGGTTTGTTTGGGTTTTTTTAATAGTATGGGAAAGAATAGTAGGACATAAACCTTTTAAGAGTTGATTTTGTAAAATGTATAGGATGGACAAAGGTTTATCAGGTTTTTCTTGAATCAACCCACATCTGTTATAAGAAACAGTAGATCTGCAGACAGGCTATGGCTTTTCTCTTGTCCAGGGAAATCCATTGAATCTTGGCGTTCATTTAGGATTCCCTCCTCATGAGCAAATTCCCATGACCGCTTTTGAAGCTTTAAAAGCTTTGGTTTTGTTTTAAAAGGCCTCTGAGCATAGGCAGTGTTTTCATAGGCATTTAGAAACAAAAACTTCAGCTTTTAAACCTCCAAATGTCACTGTGGGGATTCACTTGGCTTCACAGCAGACCAAGTCTGAGATAACACCTGCAAGAAATGTGTATCTGTGTGTGTGTATTTTGTGAAAATTGTGATGCACTACCTCAACTAACCCACAAATGTGACAGTGGTGTGTGTGTACTTGTAAATCTTATTGTTATGTTTTTCTGTTATTCAGTTTTAAGAGCAAGCTATTATTTTGGTTCTCTGGAATTACTGATTTGGATAAGCCAATTTTGGTTTTAGATTGTTTTAATGTCTTCTCCCTCTATGTCCTTTGATGCAAACACTAACAAATGGTCTTCAGAAGAACAGATTGAGTGAAAGTCCATGGTTATGTTTCATTATCTAAAGGGTACTGAGTTTTTTGCTTCAGCCTTGCTGTTTTCTTCTACATCTAACATCAGTTGCACAATAAAAGGTAGTTTTCTGTAAGGAGATGGGTCATACCATATGTAAACCCAGGTCTGTTATTACTTGAGAAAAAACGTACAATAGAAATGAATAGACAAGTTGTCAGGCTGGTGAAGTAACAGAAGTACTTATTTGCACTCCTTTTCAGCTCCATCTCTACGTGTCTTAAACACCTGAGGTGAAATTTTGTCATGTTTTGGAGGGACGGGGATTTTCAGAATTAAGGATAAATACTGAATGAATATATTAGCACTGCCTTTCCTCTGTCCTGTGCTGTTCTCAAAACACCTGTTAAAAGCAACCAAGCACATATTTCAAATTGATGATACTGACTGGCAAACTTGGCACCAAATAACCTGCTGAAACTAAAATGTTGATGCAGAACATGTGCTTAACTTAACAGTCCATAACCCTGTTTTTCAAACACTGAAATACCTACCCTGAGGAAAGCTCATAAAACTAAGGTCTTTAAAGTTCATAGATTAGACCAATGAAGCTGTGGCCATTTTTAAGAATGTGCATCTTCATTGACTCCTATTAATTCAAGATGGCCAAGTGCATAAAATAAAAAACATGAAAGTACTGAAGATTTTTTTTTTTTTTGAAAGTGTGCCTTTTGAAAAAGTTCAGTGTCTAAAAGAATGAGAAGAAAAGGGATCCTTGGAGAGGCAAACATTCTGCAGCTGAGAGGACTACATATTGCAGGCAGGTCTGAAAGAATCTCTGCTTGGTTTCCAAGGGTATTTAATTATTTTTAAAACATATAATGATTAATTCTTCTATAAATTCCCAGTGCCTTTAAGATTCTATTGCTTGGAATTAGGTTGAGTAATTTGGCATATCTCTAATCGTGTTTCCCCATGTGTAACATTCCAGCCATGTCTGTCTTACTTTACTGTTAAATATATAATTTATAAACAGATAGCAATCCTGATAAGCTTGTTTGAATCCATTCTAGAATGAAATTACTTGTGTGTGATAGCTTCAAGCTGCTTTAGAGTAACTGTCCTCAACAAAGAAGAAATCTTTGTTATACTATTCATCTGGAGGCACTGGAAATTAAAAATCTGAGCTACTTTAGCAACCAGGACCTATTATTTCTGAAGTGTTTCCCGAGAAATAAACTTTCTGCACCAGGCAAACATAAATTTTCAACAATTATGCACACAAACAATTTTCCTTTTTGCCCTTGTCCACACAGGGTGCGAGTTTGACATGTGCAAGTTTTCTTAATTGAATCTTTCTCTCCGTGTAAGTTTTCTGACAAAAAGCTTACCATATTCCATTTCATCAAATGAGTGCTTTTTTATGCCTCTAAACTATATGCTTTGCTGTTAGACACTTTGGGATATGGTGGTTTTATTTCTCTTCTATGGGAATAAACCAGAAACATCTTCTTGTGCTGAATAGCCTGACTGAAAACAAAAATAGACTACTTAAGCTGTGAATTAGCAAAGGGGGGTCAGACTGTTTTTTTTCTCAGTGTTCCTTACTTTTTTCTCAGTGTTCCTTATTTTTTTGATAACTGAACAAAACTCAGGGGAAAAAACAAGTTGTCCTTAACAAGGAAATTATTTAGAAGTACAACATGTTTATGTATCTGGGTGAGAACAGTGCATTGTTAGCAGTGACTGCATGAATTGCATGATGTAACCTTTGACAAGAGAGTGTCTGCTGGAGACATCTTTCACCCTAAGGAAGAAGGCTCTGAAGGTGGGGAATGCTGCTATCTGTCCTGGCCCACCACACACAGTGGCTGCCCACCACTGTCCTTGCAGCTGCCTGGTTATGTAGCTCTTCAAGTACAAATCAGACAAGCCCAAACCGAGCAGAGTCTCCCGAAGAGATGTTGAAAGCCAGCTTGCTTTTCTTTGGTTGAAAAGCAGAGGTTAAGTCGGGACCTTGGAGAATATAAAATTAGGGTGAGACCCTTAGTCTATAAGTAGTCTCATTATGTAATAAAGCACCTGAAGAAGGATTGCTAATATCTGATATGCTTATCCTTTACTTTTGTAAATCACTTTACTTTTGTAAATCACTTGTTAGCAGTGTTGTGGAAACCTCTATATACAACATGTTACCCTTCAGACACACAGGTTTAAGTTACAAACTGTAGGGTGCAGACACAGGAAGCATCAGCTGTTTTGTTTTTCAGGTGGTGAGAAAGGAAAGGAGAAGGGCTGGGGCCAGTTGGGGAAGAAGTAATAATCATAA
>NW_024103818.1:1490000-1560000 GCF_003945595.2 Pipra filicauda | reverse complement strand
TACCAGAGAGTAGCACAGTTGAGGAGAAAAGGATGTCCTGCTCATCTTCTTTATATAACTTCTCTTTCCTTGCTGTTGTCCAGGTGAATCTATTTTGCAAGAAATAAACAGGGTTGAAAAGGTGGCCTCGTTAGGTGCTTCATAATTGAATTGTGAATGCTGGTGTTCGTTTCGGAAAATCGGTCCCAGACCTGCACTCCGTGTGATAATTCTTTCCTGCTCTCCAAGAGCCAGGGATAAGTTCTCTCCATCCAAATGTGCAGGGCTGGTGCTCATTTTAGCATCCTCACTGCAGAGAGACTAGCAGCACAGGCAGGTCCCGGTCCCTCAGAGCACTTCTTCCTGGGAAAACTGGCTTGCTCTGTGTGTGCCATCCCTGAAAACAGAAATGCAGCATGTGCGGCAGGTGAAGTGAGGTCCAGAAAGTGTTTTGTGGTAGAGTTCATCAGAGGTAGAAACGGGAAATGCCAAGTCTTAGTTTTTCACATTGTCTCTCAGAACAAATTTCCACATATACCCCAGGAGGATAAAGACTGGATGACAGTACTGTTCATACTTGATGGTTTTGATCAGCCAAAAATATGAACAACTGTGTGGTCTCTTTACTGAAATTGCAGTGCTAAGACTTCATTTTGCTCCTAGTAACATAAATTGAAATAGTGCTACTTAGCTGAAGGAGAATAGAAATAAGATGTCCTTGCACATCTATTTTGATCACAAGTACTTATGTCCAAGAATCTGCCTTCTAACAGAGTATTTCAGGATGTTCTCTTTTTTGACATGCATTTAGAAATGAAGAATTAGTAAAAACAATAGCCATGCTCAGACTTGAAAAAATGTAATGCTCAAATGAGCACAGGGGTGCATTGGCATGTTTGTCTTTAAAAGTGGTAAAATATAGTATTCACTTATCTGAGAGCCACCACCAATTACTATCAAAAGCAATATTAAGTATTACTTTCAAAGCAGTTTTCATTGAAAGTTTATTCCTTGCTTATTTGAGCAGTTTGAAAAATCCTTTCCCTAAAGTTTTCTGAAGGTCAGTTTCAGAGCCAATAACAGAGAAAGGTATAGAATATCTTGTGTTAGATAATGCTCCAATGCTATTAGCATCTGAATTCTTATATGCTGTATAAGTCTCTGGTAAGTTTTAAAAGCTGACATGGTAAAACACAGGTAAAAATGTCTTAACTATAAAATTTCAAGGGGGGTTAATGTCTTTGAGGCAAATCTTTATTACTGAAATGTTATTTGCTTTCTTTTTTGTTTTGAGTACTGAGCCCTCTCATTGGCATCATTTCACCAAGTTTTTAAGAAGAGGGGGAGAAGGAGAGAGAGATGGAGAAACTGTGTGAAGTTTCTTCTAATGCATAATGCATTTAAACACTGTAGTTTCTGGATTGATGCCACTAACCAGCTCAGAAATGATTCCTGTTTCCTCCTTACAGACTTGCAGCAAGGAGTCAGAGATGACCATGTCTATAGTCATTCCTAGCTGGTGTCGGAACATGACAGTTCTGTCGTTCTGGGTCAGTGGCGAATAACTCACTCAAATGGTGCAAAGTCAGCCAGTTCTTAATTTTTTATCTCCTTAAGAGTGCATTCAGTGACTTCATCACTGAGAAGAATGACTCCCCTGCCTAGTGTGATCAAGATCTGGAAATTTGTTGCATCAGCACATTTAGCCTGGACTGCTACTTGATTGGTGGGGCTTATATTTGATCTTATGGCAGATGGGTCAGCTCTCTGGTTAGGAGAATCTAGATCCAGAGGGAAACTCAGTTTTCCCCATCTGAACCTGAAGAAAGGGAAGTCTCACAACTTGCCAGGTTTTTCATTTGGGGTCCCTACACAGAGCCAACCCTGTCTTCTCTGAAGCAGGGGAGAAGGGTCATGGAAGTTCTCTGGAGTTCAACTCGTGAGATTCTTCCTTAGAAAAAGCTCAGGGATACAAACCACTCTAGGAAGACTTTGTAGACACTGCATATTTGTGTTTTGTAATATTTTCTGTTACAATGAAAGACTTGAAATGTAATTACAAGTTATGAGCAAAAAGGCAAAACATCAAGTGTCACAGTTTGTGCTGTGAACTTTTAAGCAAGTAATGTTACAAGTCAGTACCCTGTGGTTTTGCTATTTTTATGCTTCCTTATTTTCAAAATCCAATTCATCAAAACATTTGTCAAAAACTTTCCCCCCTGTTTCTACAAAATTATGTGTATGACAGTTCTTTTAATCACTTAAGGCAATCCAAAGCATCTTATGGGACAGTTTAGCTACAGAGAGAGGTGGCCATGGCCATCCCCATCCCATCTTTTTCACTTTATTTTTAATCATATTATCCTGAAACAAATAGGTAAAATTATATGATGGAAGAAAATAAGTGGCTTATCTGCCTTTCTGATATCGTAAAAGTCTCTCTCTTTTTTTTTTTTTTTTTTTTTTTTTGTCAAGCAGCTGGAATTTTCTGACCAGAATTCATGTCTTTATGCTTGCTGCTTCTTCCAACTTGAGGCACTTGGATATTCTTAACTCTATCTTCTCTCATGGCTGAAGCCAGACTCTAAGAAACTGGCAGGGACTAACTAGAGGCTTCAGCTTTCATATGCTTGCTCGTTTAATCTGTCTACTGTACTTGAAAGACAAAATATTTTAGGCTTTTTCCACTTTTAAACATCCAATATTTATAGCACATAAGTCATAGATGGTTTACACTTTACCTTTACAAGGCTTCTTGGAGGAAAAGACTTCTGAAAAATGGTACCCTTGAAAATAAATACAGACAGGTTCAAAGCATGCAGTCGTAGTCTGGAACATGATTCACCAGTGGGAGTGAGCACTTGATTGAATCCTTAGTTTTGAGCACCAAATAGCGTAACACTTATAAACAGTATTAGCTATGTTTCCAAATACCTAGCACACTATATTTAAAGTACAGGCTTTAACTTAAACCTACAAGAGCAGACTGTGAGTGTTCCCACGTAACCCTTCACATTCTGGCATTTTCCAGACTGCCAGCCAAATGAACACTTTAGGAGGAGGTGCATATATATGTCTGCAGCACCCAGCGGGTTAATCCACCCTACTGTGCATAGGTGTTGGAGCTCTTATGGTATGTAAGACTTGCCAAGTTTGGAGTTGTTTTGTATTTTTAAATTTTTTCTGAACTATGCATTCACAGAAAACATCTCTTCTTATGCTGTTCAAGTGTTTGTGAATGCATATCAAGACAGTACTCTTGTGTTTTATGTAACATACACATTTGTGTATATTTTATCACCTGAAAAAGCTTTTATGCTTCATTTTGACACTTTTCTATTGAAACATCTTTTTTTTGTGCATTCAGACATCCACCATTTTTTCTTTAATGTGTCTTAAAATAGACCAATGTGCATTTTGGACTTGTGGCCTAACAAATGTCCTTTTTAAAAACTGAAGCTTTTAACTTGGTATCTCTCAGGAATAACTATCTGTTACCTTTCTAGTCCTAACTCTTTTTTAATTACTTTTTGGAAATGATGAAAAAATCCTATGCATGTGTACTTGTACGTCATGTTTCAACTGGTGCTTTTTTAATAGGTAAATAACCCTCTAAAGAGGGTTATTTAAAGAGAGGTTTCTAGTGTGAACAGTACATGGTCTCTTTCTGTGTTAGTGGGCATCATTTTAAGAGCTGTCTCCTGAACAAGCTGCTGTGTCCAACAGCATGTGGTCTAAGGAGAACTGCAAGACATTAAAATATCTCACAGTTCATAACTGCTTTTAACAGCTGTAAGGAAAATTGAGATGCTCTGATGGCTATTTTCCTTTGAAAAAAAAAAGTCACTTTTATTCTTAAAAGGAACTACGTTAATGATTTAATGAAGAAGAACAGTACAGGATGTTAGCCATCATCTACTTTTAAGTTCTCTACATTCTGCTATATATAAACAACTGCAAAATGTTAAAGGTTAAATATTGATGAGGTACAATTGAGCTAAATTACTTAACTTCAACTGCAGGTAGAATTTTAATTGAACTTTGCTATTTTACCCACATTCGATACTACTGTAAGGACAAAAATAAAAGGATAACAAATAAGACATGGTACTTTAAATACAATATAGTTTTTTTAATGTATACTTACTTTTGTACAGTTGATTGAGAAAACTAAAAACTTTATCCCGGAACTACAAAAAGGAAAATAGTCTCTTAGAGGAGACGTGCTTTTAAAAAAAAAAAAACAAACACAACTTTTTTTTGTCTGCTGATTTCTTTAATGACTTGTTATTGTTGCCCCAGCTGTAGCCAGTCTGCAGCTGGTATTCTTAACAGAATTACTATGAGAATACTAAAAATACGTCTCTAAAAATATATAAAAAAGTGATTTAAAAAGAACTCTATTAGACTGCAGCACAAGGACACTTTTGTGACAGTGTTTAGTAGAATGAAAAATTTAAACACAATAACAGCTATTTACATTCACACTGTAAAGTAGTTACCAAAGCATATAAAATACTTAAACCTATTTTAATAATGTCTTTCTTCAGCCTAGACACCAAAAAATGGGAGTTAACTTCCCAACTTGTGCTGAGGTGGGGAGGCTGGGAATTGAAGTTAAAACCATGTAGAAACAAGTGCATTGAACACTTTCCTGTTGAGGTACAAAGTGAGTTTCACTTTTAAATAGAAGAGCATAATAAATCAGCATAAACCACAAGTTTTAATGAGTGTATCTGCTATGGAATTGTGCAGTGTTTGCAATTCTCTTTGAACAAGACAAGGATCTGGTCTTACACTCTTTACTCAGGCAAAACTGCCACTGACATTCATGATAATTTTGCTTGAATAGAACAAGTGCTTGATAGTGGTTGTGCCAGCATGAGGGGTGTGAGATTAAGATAAATGTGCAAAAAATACAACTTCAAATGGCTGCACCTTTGACTTCTCAGGCTAGCGTTTCCTCCAACTACAAGGATCTTAATTATAACATTTGCTGGTTCAAAGATTAACATTTAGCATTCTGGGAAAGACTTTCTGGACCTTAGTAACCTGATCAGCACGGTCTCCTTTTGGTCTCTGCCTCTTTCTGGTTCTTTGTATTGCAGGAGAGATGATAGTATCTGGCACATTCCTTGGATGACTCGAAGATAGCAGCCTTCTGTGTTTGGGGCTGAAAGATTGTGAACTCTTGTGTTAGCAGAAATGCCACACAGGGGAGGTGAATAGAACATTAGAAAAGCTTTAGATTTAGGTACTGCAGCGCAAGCAGAGTTGAATTTGAGAGCTGGGACTTAAGTGGACATTTGTCCCTGCTTTCTTCCTTAATAAAATCTGAGTGTTAACTGTGGGTAAGGGCATTTGAGAGATCACTAAAAATGAATCATTGAGTGCCCAGAAGAGCTTTATTATGATATACTATGGAGAACTTTAGAATATACCTAGTTCTTTTGAAGTGCTTATTAGATGCATGCAGGAGTTACTATTATGGAAGTGAATTGTTTTGCTGCAGAAGCAAAATAATTTGCCAAATTAAAACGTCAAAATAAAACTCATCAAAAATCTGGATCTATGTGGTCCTTTCTGGCCCTGTGCTCCCATCCAATTTTCTCTTGCCCAATGAAAAGCTATTGAGCAAAAAATCACAAGCTCCAAACAGCAACATTTGTTGTGCTTGTGTGTGTGTTATCCATTTGAAAACCCTGACACAAATACTAAATCTGGGGGAAAAAAATCTCAGTGCAGAAATCCTGACTGGCCAAATTGATTTTAAAAAAATGTTACTAAATTTTAAAAATCCCCAGATTGATATCAGGTTCTAGTGCTGACTTCTTGTAAGTAGAGCCATGAGAGGTCACCTATTTCAGTTTGTTTGCCCCAGCACCAATTAGATGGAATGAATTATCCTGCTCCCTAAATTCTGTATGGATGTTGCCACTGCCCAGTTAACCAGTGTGAAAATACCATGAAAAATAAATCATTAAACTACACTCTTATTACTAACTTGCCAGTTCCAGAGAAACAAATGCAGCCACATTTACATATGTGTCCATCTGTCTGTTTTTACACTTTATGTCTTCAACCAGTGGGTGAAATTGTTTTAATCCAAGCTGCAGCATGATTTTTTTAAATTTTTTTTTCCCCTGCTGATATTTCTCTGTATGCGTATGTTATTTGTAGATGGACATGCATATTCTTGACAGTAGCTAGTTCTTAATTGCCCTTTTAAGTAACCTAATCTATCTGGCCACGGTAGTTTTAACTGAAGTAAGCAGCAGAGTTCTCCATGGATAATTTTCGTTAGTTAGCAGATTGTTACCATCTCAATGTTGCTGAAATCCCTAATCTCAGGTCAGCGTGAAGCTGCAGTGGTTACAATCCTGTTGCCTGATGCAGTGTGAATGGAAGTGCTTTCTGTCAGAAACATGTGGTCTCTTCAGTGGAGAGCCTGCGTAAATCCTGTGTAAATAGAGGGAGGCTAACAAAGGATGAGCCCCTGCAGCTCAGAGCATTTGGAGCCATTTGGAGGCTGAATTTGCTAAATGCTGCTTATACCGCCTGAAAAGTTGAAGAGAAAGGAGCATAAAATCCCTTCTTTTTTCTCTTTCTGCTCCTACCCTGGGGGGAGGGAGTTAAGGGCCAGGGAAGCCTGAGGTAAGCCTATGAAGACTGTTTTTTCAGTGCTCTTTTGAGTGTGAAAAAGGTGGCATGGGTCACTGTCCTCTCTTTAATGTCGGAAAACCCACACAGTTAGTAAATGTTGCATGTAAACTAAAGCATTTCGTCCCTTCTCCTGCACTCCACGGCAGTGGGCCATGAACTAGTCACTTGAAAATCGCAGAAAAATTTCACTTCAACATGTCTGGACAGTTTAGCACAGCAGGAACGTAAGAGAGATCAGTAATTAGCAGGTTGCTTTACTGTTGTTCTCCTTGTCTGCATTGGAATACTTTTTTCACCTGATGTGAAAAAATGTTGGATGCAATGAACGAATCATGAACCTTTGGGCTGTATAAAAGACCTTAACATTTAAACTACTGTTTATTATTTTTGTGTTTAAAAAAGCTAGAAAAATACAGTTTTGGCTTTTGGTAGAATCTCTAAGGTTTCTCAATCCACTTCACAAATAAACATGAGCTCTAAACACAGAAAATTAAGGACGCAAAAAAGCCAGTCTTTTTTCTTAATTTTGGGCTGAAAAATATAAAAGGGGAAATGTGAAACATAACAGTTTTGCAAACAGATTTGAAAGCCTTAGGTCACTGATTTTATAGCATGCATGGCTATAATAACAGAGCTGGAATGTCATTCCATAGTTGTAAATGCCTTTTTGCAAATGAGATATATTAATGATTGTATAAAGGTGCCTATCCACAAATAGAAAAGGAGCAGTTTTTATTCTGTCTCTTTTTGTAAATACACTTTATATACAAGATACCATGCAACTCTTTAAGCCTTTAGGACATATTGTGAGATGGCAATAGGGACTTGCTCCTGACTGACAAACTATGCAAAGATGTAATTAGATCATGTAGAATGGCTTTGTAGGTGAGGTCTGACAGTGGCTTAGGTTTTCCTCCTATTTGAATTTTCAATAGTTATTCATGCCTTGTGTGAAATTCGTACATGTCATCTTTACAGTGGAATTACTGGGTTTTATTTGGGACAGCAAAAGATCATAAATATCTTCCAAAGAATAGCAAGAGAGAAGCCCAGCTTTTTGTCTCCTTACTGCTTCCAGAAGGGCAAAAGAATAACATTTTCTGTAGTAAGAGAGATGGTAGTGCTGTATATCTGAAGTCTTCCTATTCCCACTAGTGCACCAGTGTCCAACCTGTCTTTCTCTCCAAGATGCTCACTGAGACATAGAACAGAGCACCATGAGATATGTGCCTGGTGTCTCAGAGACACAAAATGGGAGGGACACAGTGGTCTGATTACAGCAGCTCACTTGTGGATACTCCACTCCAGGAAGTGGTGGCTGAGCATGCCTGTCGGGTTTGAACAGCTTCTGATGTCTCCTTTCCTCCAGCAGTAAAGTAATTTAGCAAAACCAGCACGCATACTGGCAGAGCACTGATGATGATGACACATCTGTAAGCTGGGAAGCCCACTTGAATTGCTCGTGATTTTCAAAGTCCCAGGTTTGCCACCCATAATCCATCTTTACTCAGTTTCCCTAGGAAGTAAGCTGCAGGAGACAAGTACGGCTTCTGTGGTGTGAAGAGACTTAAGTCAACTTCCTTGAACAGGGATCATTAAGAGGAGGAAAAAAACCCCAATCCATAGCCAGGACTTTATTCAAAGGGCTGTGATCTACTGGAGCTGTAAGGCTAAAAGCCTGATGATTTTAACCGGATGGAATGGAGATAAGGACTTCTCCTGAAGGGTCTTTTATTCTGGAGCTGATCTTCCCTCTCTATTAGTTCTCCCTACAACACAGACTATCTTATCTTCAAAAACTTCTTCAGACACTTCTCTTTCCAGCTTTTTGGCAGTGGTAATTTACCAGATTTTTAAGATTTTTCTCTGGTGGTGATATGGATTATATTACTAAATTGAACGTCCTTAGCAATAATGGTTTAAAATACTTATGTGTCCAGAAGGATGCATTATAAGTACAAACAAACAAATAATGGCAAATTGTGAATATAGGCTACATGCAGTCTCTTCTTTGTTTTGCATTTATATCTACATATTCCACTCCATCAAAATATTAGACTGCAAGATTGTAGAGGAGCTTACTTAAGATCAGCATAGTACACTGCAGCTTTCATTTTCAGAATCCTTTAGCTTGCTTTTCATATTGCTTCCAATATTTTTAGAAAAGGGACCTCTGATGGTGAAGAAACTCAAACATTGGGTGCTGAAATGTACTTTTCCAGAAATCACTTTTTCAACTGCTCTACTTGTTATAATGGTAACAGGAACTATTTCTATAGTTTGAATCTGGACTGTTACCAGGCTGCTGTGCTTTGGCCTGACTAGGTTGTCCTTTTCAGTTATCATTTTGCATAGATTGGGAATTTGTTATTTGTCTTGTTCACAAGTTGTGAAAACACAAGATGAGCAGCTTCTAAACAACACTTGTTTCATCTGTTGCTGGGTCTTTACTCTCTGGGGAACACAAGCAAAGACTTGAGAAGGGTTGAGATAATAGTGATAGTGATAGTGTGGAGGACCGACAGAGAAGAATTCATTGATACAATAAGGTTGGACAGACTTTCTGTAGAACTGGACTCTGTTTCTTGAAGGGTCCTTAGTGCATGAACATTGGGGTCAGCAAGCTTGTCTGTCCAAGGAAATGAGTTTGCAGCAAGTTAAGTTGGAATTATGGCGCAGTGGAAACCCTTCTGTAAGTATTTATTTGATATTTTTTAAAAGTGGTAGTCTCCTTTGCTTTCAATGCAAAACAATTTATCTTGTGGAAGGCAACTCAACATATGCTAAGAGTGCCAGAACACAGAGCTAGTGTGGAAGCCCAACTTCACACTGTGTAAAGAAGACTTGCATCTTCAGCCTCCTCTACAAAACCTTCCCCTAGAAGAGGCGGTCTTTAAGGAACCCCATGTGGGTCACTTTACAAAGTTTCTTGTAAACTCTCTCCATCTTTTATAAGGGTTACTGAGACTATTTCATAGCATTACTGTTATCTTAAACAATCTGGGTAAAATGCCTAATTCTCTACTGGCTTGAATTCTGCATAGTTCATTGACACCTCCACAAAGAGAGTGCCACTTTTAAGAATTCTCCTCTTTCCTAGAACAGTGATAGGGTTTTGCAATCACTTCTACTCTTTGCAAGAGAATAAAGGAGTGAACAGTATGGAAAGAGGAGAAAGCCATCCTTAATTTTTTATCGTTTTTTTTTTTGGTGCTGGTGAAATAGAGAGACAGTGGGCCAAAATCAAGGCTTAATTTCTCCTCTAGAAAACTGGGATAACTATGCTTGTACAATTGCAATTTCCATACAATTTAGGATTTGACTCTACTCTTCCAATCCGGGATATGAACAGATCACATAAGCAGACTCACTTGTAATTATGATTTAAATTATTTAAATTTTGATTCCTTCATAGAGTAGTTAAAATATAGTTAATCCAGTATACCATAAAGTGACTTTCCTGTCTGTTAATTTTATTTCAGTTCTGGTAATTTATTTTTCTTCATTTAACGTAACTGATATTTATTTGGATATATTTAAAAGATCAGACCCTCTATATGCAAGAAGTATATCATTCCATCTTGGAAAAGACAGTTTATGGGACAGCTATTTCTATGATGTCTTCCTATTAGAAACTGTATCCACTAATGTGAGCAGTTGTAGTCCTATTAAAGATATGACAGGTTACACAGGATTGGGCTAGTGATTCACCAGGAGCAACAAATCTCACCGTATTTTTTTTTCTCATATAATTTGGAGGTACAACATTTGAATTTCCTTTCATGGGGTTATGGAACAAATTAAGGAGGCACCAACTCTTACAATTTCAGCTGCTGATTAGGGTGGGAGGGCAATGGGAGCTTTAGCTAAACTTTCCTTTCTTGGGCTGCTACTAGCTTTCTAAAACTAGGATAATAATAACCTCTTCAAAAGGTCCATTGATTTAGCATGTAGGCGACTCCTACTGAGGATGCTCACATACAGGAGAGAATGTATATGCAGATAGACAGGAATTTGTCCATACAGAGTGAACTTGTGCTTCTGTGGTTTGAAAAGATGGTGCAGAGCAGAAGTTTTACAGCTCCACGCATCCTGTGCATACACGCATTGCTTTTACATAAAGAGACAAAGATATCTTTATCCGCACGACAGATAGACAAACAAACTGACTGACTTCAAACTTGCACTTTCAGTAGGGATTTTTTCCCCCCATCTCCGGGTACTGCTTTTCAAAATTGCCTGAGGCTACAGTACAGCACCTCAGATCCCCAAGGCCCATTGCCTGGCTCCTAATAGCCACTCTCCATCTGTGTCACATGAACAGCTGATGAGATAGCTCCAGTGTCTGTATTTTGGAGAGCATATCCACCCAGGTTAAAATGCTGGGGTTGCCAAGGAGCAGTCAGAAGCCATTAGTGTTTGTGAGAATTTGCCTTGCAGCAGTTCCTTGGCATAGTGGAAAGTGTGTGTGTGTGTGTGTGTGTGTGTGTGTGTATGTGTGCGTGCGCACGCGTGTCTGTGAGAGACAGAGGAGTAGGATGGATTATATGGAGGGGAAGAGAGCAGCCAAAAGGAGTGCTTTCTAAATAACCAATTTATTGCAAGAGTGAACAGTTGGTTACAGAGTTTAGAGCTTCCGTAATCTCTTTGATTAGTTTACTGTGATTTGGCTCTCCTTTCTCTATCATTAACAGAAAGAAAACAAAACACAAAATAAAAAACCAAAAAACCAAAAAACAAAAAAAAAAGAAAACAGAGCATGAGAAAGAGAGCAGCGACTTTAGGGTCTTGCTCTGGTGTTTGGGCAGATGGAAAGGAGCTGCTCTGCCTTGGGGCAGCGTGGTTGTAATGAAGTGGCCTGTCAGTCTGTAAATAGTGAGGGTCATCTCTTCCATGTGATGGAGGGTATCACATTGCAGCGAAAATGGAAATGTCAATAAAATTAATCTGCCAGCTCTTTGCTGTGGCTTTTTCTGTTCTCTCCGGTCCAAAAGGGTTGGTTTTTCAGAGGGGAGGCAGTACAAGAAGGGTGATCTGGCGTGGGAAGATGGAGCTGAAATGCAAGTTTTGAAGCAAATGGACTGTATGTAGCAGCAATGTATTTCTTTTAGTAGCACTACAGATCTAGACGAGGCTACAGGAATTAGCTTGTGAATCTATAGCATTCCTCAGGAAGCTATGGACCGTCTAGCTCAGGCTACATTGAGCACAGAGTTTATTGTTTTAGGCTTTCTTGGACAAGGTTTTTACTTAGCATGGGATTTATGGCATTTACTGCTAATGAATGTCTATTCTTAAATTACAAAAACCACCGTCTCAGCACAATTCCCAGATGTCCTTCCAGGACCTCAGCTTCTTAAACACCAGCAGGGAGCATAAACTCTCCACTTCTCTGTTTTCCTCTTTCGTGTGGCTCCGGGCTAATGATGTGTAAGGAAAACACAGCAATCTATAAAGTCTCAGTGCTGTCCCAGTATTCTTCATTTATTTTGCATTTGATTATGCCACAAGTCGGATCTTGTTTCTTTCCTTTTTTTAAAGTTATTAGTTCAAATATTAATGCAGGAATATGGCATATATTGCTGCACTTGATTGATGCCTTCCCAAAAACAGGAAGACGTGCTCGTATGAATTTTAAGAAAGTAGGGGTCCTGCAATGCCTTGCCAGAAGAGTTTTTCAGATACATAATTTAGATGCCCTCCAGGCAGGCTTTCAAGGCATTTTTGCTGGAGGGCAAGAAAAAATAACTATGACTGTTAAAAGTAAATGATTTTTGCTAATGCACAATTAATGCCAGGAAAAAGCACAGAAGAGAAAGATGTTGATGGAAAGTTCTGATTAAGTGAGAGCTCTACCTTGATGTGCATCTTTTCTTTTAATGATAATAATCACTGATGCAGAGACGTAGAAGTTTTCATGTCATGCAAATGCTATATGCAGGGTCATGCTAGGTGTACGTGTTTGCGAGTGCGTATGTATGTGTGCTGGGAGGTGATGGTTACGGGGAGTGGCTCATCTGACAGTGTGTTATGTGCACTGAACAGTGACATGGTTACTGCCACCTCTGCAGAGAGCCTTGAATATATAGACTACAGAACATTTAACTTGATTACTTATACGTATATATTCAGAATGGTTGTAGGGATGCATTTACAGTAAATGGGTTTTCTTGTGGCAGGTTTTCCCACATTGAATCCGATAATTGACAAAGAGCTATTGCACTATGTCAAGCACACAGTTATAATTGAATTAATGATATATGCATGTGTGAAACCAAAATTAGTATTTGAAGAGACACAGTTTTTAATTTTTACATATTTGTATCAGTGTTCTTTATAATGTTCTTATACATGTGCCTGATCTAGCAAAAAAAACCCCAAGCAAACTGCGGTAGTGACTTGGTACTTAATGATACTTTTTGGCTTCTATATTTTGTTCATTAAACGTCTCCTCCTTCCTGTTTTTCTCTTTGTTGTAGGAGATGGTTTAGACAACAGTGTAGCCTCACCTGGTACAGGAGATGATGATGATCCAGACAAGGACAAAAAACGTCAGAAGAAAAGAGGCATTTTCCCCAAAGTAGCAACAAATATCATGAGAGCGTGGCTTTTCCAGCATCTCACAGTAAGTGGTGCCCAAAACCAAAACAGATTTCTATTCATGTGCCTAATGAGGTTTTTTAATCATTACTAGAAATCAATTGTCCCCATAATTTTTGGACCATTACTAGGGCTCAGTTTTTGTTGCTTTTTTTTCTTCCAGATTTTTTTTTCTTGGGTCTTGGAATCATGACAAATCTCAAAGAAATCTATCTATATGTGTGTGTGTATATATACACATATACATGCCTATAGAAATAAAAAGAGAGAGAGTACAACGCCTTAGCATGGAACACCAGCTATATATGAAGTAACCAATTTTGGCTTTGAACTATTCAAAATCTTCCTACAGACAACAAAAGGGGGGTTCTTGCTTTAGCACATATAAAGTTCTGCCCTCTGGATTGTTTATTGCTGGCCTCTGTTTACACAAACTTCATATGTATGTGGTGAAAGAGGGAGCCCTGGTCTGTGCGTGCTGACGTACACTGTGGATGTTAGGGAGTCAAAGGAGCAGCTTGTAAACTTGTCATTGTTACTTTTTTGTGAGAAATATAGAAGGCTTCCAGATTCCCTAATTTTTCAGTTGTGTAACAGAGAGAATAAGCACCTTTTTAGCTTTTCTTCAAGTCCATTAATATTAAAAACTAGCCATAATCACATTTGGGGGAGAGAGATTAAATATGTGACATAGCAATGCTTTCTGTGGTCTGTCTTTATCCTCTTCTTACTATTAGTTTTATGTGTTGGTGTTCTGTTGTCATTATAGCTTCACTTAGGCATCAAAACACGGTTCAATAGAAAATCTAGTATCACTGTTTGTAGTTTATTTCATGTGGGAAATAATGGAAACTGGTAAAATTATCAATTGATTTTCTTCTTCCTTTCACTTTACAATTGTTTCTCACTTGATAAGGCTTAAAAAGCTAACTGTAGTTAACTACCTCTTTTTCTACCAAAGTTTTACAAATTTTCTCGGTAGCTGATGTTGGTTACTGAGTAATGATTTCAGGACCCGATCTATTTATGATAGGGACTATTGAACTGCTCTGCTAGCAGCACAGCTAAAGGGGGGAGTGACAGATTCACATTTCTAAACCATCATTTTGATGTAAGGACATTAGTAGCAAACTAAGGTGCATTGATCTGGCCTGTGGGGTCAGGATTAGCTGGAATAGCCAGTGTCTCCGCTGGAGTAGTGGTTATTCCTGCCTCCCAGCTATGGCCATTTCAAAGGTCAGGTGCCCTGTACCCACTTGGCTCAGAGGAATTAGACAGAACATGAGTCTCTGGGCTGATTACTTAACCAAAGACAAAATAATGAGTCCTAAGCAAATACTGACTAATTGAAAGGGCTGTAAATCCATTACATATTGGTCAAGGATAATCAGGAGTATTTAATCACTTTTATCTATTCAGGAGCACTGAAGCTGCAACAGCAAAGCCCTGAACCTTGCCATGTGCTTATTATTCTCATCATTATCAAAATTACTTCACAGCTGTTCTTTGCTACATCACCTCAGCTGGAGATTTACTAACCTGTAAAATGTTTTTAATTTGGATGTCGAGTGAGTGTGAGTGGAAGGTTTTTCATTTAGCTGTAGGGTATCTTTAGAGGAGTATTACAGGCAGACAGAGAAAAGCAGGGCCACAAATAAGTTTGGTTTGTATAGCCATCTCTGTACTAACTCCATTTCCTCTTATGAAATTTGTGGTATCTTGTTGGGTTTTTTTTCCTGCCTTTCTTTCTTATGTGCTCCTTGAAAGCATTTGACACTTGCTTATTAAACAGTCAACTGCCTCTTGCTTGTCCTGAGGAAAGTCGTCCTGGCTTTTTGAAATCCCTTTTCCTTGTTTCTATTCTTTCTCCTGACCCTCTCCATCCTGCATGAATTAAGGAAATTTGCCACCACTGGTGAGGATGGCCTCACAGAAATCAGATTAAATGAACACGAAAAAGCCTCAAACCCTTTACCATCCAGGCTTTAATGAGTTTGCAGGTGTTGAAAGATTTACTGTGCTGTAATTCTCAGACCTGCAAACTGATAATGGAGACCCCTGACCAGTGCAATGTAAATTCAGAAAGATTCTTGCCATAAACACGTGCAGGGAAGGAAGAGAGCTCCTTTCTTTTAAAGATCCCACACTTTTTCTCAAATTAGCTTGCCCATTCAAAATGCAATGCTGGCTGAGCCAGAAGGGGGAATCTGTGATGTACAATTTTATTGTTTCAAGTAAATATCTTTACAATGGTGGTCCATGATTCAATGTACATTCCTTCATTACTAGTCTAACCTTATTTCAAATTGGTTTGTTCCTCCTTTGTGCTGTATGACCTGTTCATGTATTACAATAATCCCCTGATGTACCCTTTTTTCTTCCTCCCTTTTTTTTTAAAGAAACTAATTGAATTATCTCATTATTTTAATTTGTTAAGCAAATGTATTTTACGTCTCAGGATGTGTTCTTAAAGAAGGAGCTGCTTAGGCTTTGCCCCCTGAATGGGCCATTGGTACATTTTGACATTCATGCATTCATTAAGGAGGGGAACATAAAAGAGCTCTGGATGTATTTTTTTTACAAACACCCAACCAGCATGGAGCAACTTTTCCATAAGCCACAGGGGTCTCTCTACATATGTTCTCAACTGCAAGCCATTGTCACCTATTCTGAATACCTCAAAAGGACAAATAAAATACTAAAGGCCAACTGTAGCAATTGTTAGCTGTTAGTCTCAATATGACAAAAATCATTAACCTCTGATTTCCCTGGAAGGAGAGGCAGTGGCAGGCAGTTCATCTCTTATGTCATGGATTAAACCTGAAAGTCCTTTAGACTGTCAAATTCCAAAAGAGTAACTCAGTTCTGACTAGTTGTATTTACTTATGATTTTAAATAAAATGCTATTTTTTTCCTTTATTCAATCGGTTTGCAAACTCCTAAGGCAGTCAATTTTAAAAATTGAATGGCCTAAGTGGCTTTTTTGAAGAGACAGGCACTTGAACACTGATGTAGGATGAATGTGTCTGACAGGCTGTATCTTTCAAAACAATTTCTAGCCCCTATCACAGCTTCCATTTTGCACTAATTTTAATTATATTTGAAATAGGATACACATGCACATTTTTATTGTTGGAAATCAAATGCAAGGAGCGGGAGCTTCTGTCGTGTTCTCGTTCACTTACTGAGCTCTGTCTTATATTTGGAATTACAACAGTACCAGAAGATGAAAGATCTAAGGATGAATTGGCTGGAATTGTGTATGCTATTTCTGGATAATATCCAGTGTTTAAGAAAGTAGAGGAAATCCTGGTCTGGTAGTATAAGCTTTTCAATAGTACATAAAAATTACAACATCAGAAAGGTAAACCTGACATTTAAGGCTGTTTTTACTTGAGTTCAAAGGTGGTTAAAGAAAAGAAACAACAAGAAATCTGACCCAAGCCACGAGTTTATTCATAGCTTTGGAAGACCCCTTTTCCTCTACACCCAGGATTCCTTAGTACACTCAATTAGCCTCTCAGACATCTCTGCTTTCCTCCCTCAAGTGCTCCCCTATTTTCCCTGCAAAGAACATATTTGATCACAAAGTGAAAACAGGAAGTGCTCAAATGTATAGACACCTCCAGCTTATGCCAGTGTTGAGATTAGGATTTCTTACCAGGAACTATACAAAGCCAGTGCCCCTCCTCCTATGCCCTTTTGAAGGATGGAGGACCTTTAAAATATACATACATAATCAGAAGAGAGGAAAGATATAAAGGAAGTAATTATACCATTCTATGGACTTGTACCTCTGGTAGTTCATCCATTTCTACATCATAGTGTGTCAAGGACTACATTTTTTCACCTTCTTTTAGAGAGCTGGTTTATTCTTTGACACTTACCTGGAGTGATGCCCTTTGTTAAAATTCTTTTTTGGTTGTTTCTTTTGTTACAGTCTGCAAGAAGATATGTATCTTAACTAAAAGTACCAGATTTAACAATGGTACCCTGCAAACTAAACCTTTTTTATAACAGTGCCAGATTCCTGGCTGATACTATTTGGGATGTCTCCACTGAAGTCAGTGTAGTCGAGCTGTTTTTTTTTTCTTTTTTTGCTAGCTGAAATTTTGTCTCCCAACACTGAACAGTGTAATTTTAGCCTGATTTCCACAATCCTATGGCTGAAAATCTTGCTCTTTACACAGTATATTGTAGAATAGATTTTGATTTCATCTGCCTCATTGTCAGGCTAGAGTAAGCTCTCCTGGAAAGTGTTAAAATGAACCACCCACAGCTTTTGTACTTACCTGAATTAATTTTCTTAACTTGTCATATTCAGGTGTCCAGACTGGATAATATGAATAGTCTTACTGAAACAGATTTACTTTTTTCTGTATTTATGTGGGTGTATCTGAGAATATAATGTGAATCTATCATATCTTGATGAATGGTTTATCAAGCCTTTTATACAGGGCACCTATTTTATTTATTCATTAGACTTGATTCTAGAGATGAATGTCATCAGCCAAACCCAGTCTTGGAGCAAATGTTCAAAGAAGTTGAATCCATCCCACCTCCATAAATATCTCCTCCTATATTGTGATTTTAGGAATAATACCCTAAAGGAAGGTTAGGAACATAGCTGGCTATTGCACTCTATACTGAACAGCTTACTTTCATATCAAACTGTAGAAGAACAGCTTTTCTCAGAGATGTGATCCGGGAGAAGGATTCTTCACATTGCTGTTTTTGCTGTACTTTAAAAAAACACAACCAAGGCAGAAATACAACAGACCTCTGTCCCATTAAAATGGGATGGGATACTCCATAAAAATATAGGAATGTGAAGTCATTCTGGTGAATTTTACTGCATGTGTTGGACTGCATTGTGACATGTTATACCCTCTGAGGGTACAGAGAGGAGATGGATGATGTCCTCTGATTCTCCTGCAAAACTACCTACGTGTGTGTTCGCATGACTGCCATTTCCACCTCAGTGCACCACACAGTCAGAGAGCTGGAGGAGCCCAAGTTACAGTTTTATTCCACGTCTGCTTTTAGGCAAGGCTGGCTATGTGCTGAGTTTTCAGCTAGTTGCCTGCTCCTGTAGAACGGACCTCTCTGCACAAACACCACCCTGTTGGAAGCATGTCCTACAAAATAATATTGCGCACATTTTTCAGCTGGGTAAACTTTGTGAGGAAAGGTTAAATGGTTTCACCCTAGTGCTAAAGAAAAATCAGTACCTGAATGTTTAACTCCAATGACCTGTGATCCTGTGGTCCTCAAGGTGGTAGAGCTGTGCCTCTTTGTACCCCACAGTTGCTCTGGTCTCTCACCAGAAGAGCTGGTGGCGGCCGTTAGCATTTGTTGTTACTGCTGGTGGTAGCACAGCCCTGCCTAACGTCACCAGTATCCTCCTCCTGTCCTGCCTGCCTGCACTACGGTGTCACCAGCGAGGGCAGAGTAAAACTGGAAATCTTTCTCTAAATGGCACTTCTGATCCCAGGCTGAAAGATTTCATCCTCTGAGCGCTCATAGTCCGCTGCCATGAAATCTGTCCTGAAGATTTAGTAAGAGACTGAACATTCACATACCTTTTAAACACCACAATCTTAAAAGAGCTGAAATGGGGTGGGGGTGGGGCTTTGTTTGTTTTAAAAATGGAATCTGAGATTAGATCTGACATTTCTACATCCACCCCCTACAGAAGAGGGAACCCGGGGTCATGGGGTGTGTGGGCCTCAAAAGCTAGCTTTGTCTGGGAGTGGTTAATCTAATCATTGTTACATAGACATCTGTTATTTCTTCTGAAAAATTGATGCTTTTGTGACACAATGATCCATCTATTTAGTACAACAGCCTGAGTAATTAAATTAAAAAAAGAATATTTTTGCGGGAGCATGTATTATAAAACTGCCATACCTCCTCATACCAGCGAAAAGGCTGAGGAGAGGGAGTGGGAGATGCAAAGTGGGAGAGGGAGAGGAGTGCTTTAAGCCCCACATTGTTTTCTGCTGGCTGGAGGAAAACATCTGTGAATTGTTTGAACTGAACCTTAGTAGGGACTGTCTGAATCTGTGTCATCTCTGTTTAATTTCAGGAAATGATGTCACAGCACATTAAATAACAATGCTGCATGATTTATTTTTACTTGTACATGCTGTCCTAAGCATTTTGGTTACACGGCAGTGTTTCCAATTAAGTGCAAGCTTTCAGTTTTAAAAAATATACTCAGTAATGCTTTTTTGGGGGGCATGAGTATGGGGAGGCTGGGTTTTTTAGGGGTCACCAAGGTTCAGGGCTGTCCAAGGGCTCTGGGCCCGTTTGTCATGTGCTTATTTGTAGTTGGGACTGGATGTCAGCGCTCTCGTCACCCATGGCAACCTCCAGGACTGTGAGTTTGTTACAAAGACTGTCTGGGGGAGAAAAAAACGCTAAATATTCTGAACCGATCCGTCAAAAGACCTATTAGATAGTTATAGCCAGGCCTATGTACTGTAGCTTTTGCCTCGATCAAACTTTCTGCACTCCCCCTTCTTCTTTAGAAGAATAGAGGACATAAGTCAATTCTGTCTGCCATCTGTCGCCTCTCTCCCTGCTCCTCAAATTAAAGAGACAGTCCAAAATTTAAATAATCAGTTACAATCCCAGGAAGCCCGCCTGGAAATTATTACACGTGCATTCAGTTGTTTTTTTTTTTTACTTCTCTTTTTATTTGGAAGGGGGGATCTTTATTGTACTTCTTTGGAGATCAAAATATGGTGTGTTTCAGCTTCAAAAATAGTATGCTGAGAAATACTGGATTTGCAGTGTCACAGAGTTGTTATCTAATAAGATTCCAAGTTATATATAGGGTGAAATTCACACACAAATACAGACACCCTCTTTCCCCCCCCCCCCCCCCCCCCCCCGCTGCAAGAATCCCTGAATTGTGAATCCTGTAAGGGACAAGTAAATGAATCACAACACACTTCTCCTCTGGCTCTCCCATCCCCTTCATCTCCTCTCCCTCCCCACATCCCTGGTAGGTTGAGAGGCTGCAGCAAAATTTTTTCATGGTGCCACTAGGACAATTTAAGCCCTTGAGTCTACCAAATGGGTCCTCTTCTAGGCCTACTATCACAGTTTTTCACACTACCCTGTCTGATATTAGCTAGTTATGTTTTATCTTTTTCTCTCCTTGTTTTTTGTCTTTATACTACCCTGCATGTTTTTGCCTCCTCCTCATCAACAGGCCACACAATGTGTCAGAACTGCAGCAAGGTGAATTTCATTCATGTGACAGGTCAGCTGCTGCCAAACCATCAGATAATGTGGCTGGATGTTACTCCTCAATTTAACATTTTACCTGCCATTTTCAAACAGGGAATTCCTGAGAAGAGAGTGTAATGAAAAACATGTGCATGATTTTAGCTGAGGCTTGATTAAAAAGCCTTGACTGAGCAAGCTGAATGTGGCCTAGCAAAAGATAGGATCAGCGGCTATTTTTTTCTGGTTGTTATTGTCATATTACAAAGCTTTGCAGAATCAGTATAGGAAGTAAGTGAAAGATGCAAATATAAATAGTGCTTAAACACTATAAAAACATTGCACTAACAAATGTTTTCAAAGCCTTTGAAGATCAAGATCACAGTCAAAAAGAGGGGAACATTCTTTGGAGTGTCTTTAAGTTCCACTACCTAAACATGTTGTCATCAGAAAACTCATAGTTTCTCCCTCTCTCTGTAATATGCACATATATGTAGATATAAAATACAATTTTAGGGAAAAAACAATTGCTGTTGTTGGTGCAAAGTGATACCGCCTCTCAGTTTTGCCTAAGGATATGTTTAAGACCTTCCTTTCAAGATCCATGAGCAGGATAATTGGTTTCAAGGAAGTTTTTGGTAAAATTAGAGTTATTCAGAAAAAAAAGGAGAGTGTTTCTGCCAACAGTTCCACAACTGCAAAGAAATAGAGATGTCAATTCTTATTGCTGCCTAATGAATAGAGTAGTTTATGGTGGAGAATATTACTTGTGGTGTTGTGGAGTTTGCCTTGAGTTATGATACTTAGAATACCATGCATTACATATTTTAGAGTTGATTGGCAGCAGTCATTTGTAGCATCTAAAGCAATCATTGGCATCTTTAAAGATTTATTATTGTCTTTAAGCATAATGGCAATACAGTTTTCATGTGTTTACATTTGTTATTTTTTATTTTTAACTGCTAGCCCCAAATCTGCCAAAACGTATTTCCGTTGTTTTGTCTAATACTGGATGATAGGTTGTCAACTTACTGTATAATGCCATAAAGATTTTTTAAAATCTTGGTTTCACCTTTTTATGATGGCAGTTCAAAACATGTATTTTATTTGTAGCAGTCAACTACTTATGTCCATAAAATGTTTAACATCTTATGACATACGCTTGCAATCTCAGGACAATAAATCTGAGTAGCCCAGTAAACAGCAGCAAATATTTTTGTGTTTGAAAAAAATCTGCATTTATCAATTTGTTTAGTGCTATAGAAATTTGGCTGTCATCAGGATTAAACTCCTATTTGGTCATTTCAAAGTGGCAGCTTGATATTCTGAAGTGGATATACTGTGGAAATACTATCTAACTAAATCACATAGCAATAGGAAAACTCCTGTTCACTTTCTTAATGTATACTATCTATATGAAAGGAGTAGAATTTTATAAAATCATGGCCTAGTCTAGACTACTTTGAAGCTTGTTGTCTCTCAGTCCTCCTTCCATTAGTTCCAGTGGAACTCTGATCCCTTCAAAAAACCAGAAAAGATGTAGTGAAATCATAGGAGGGACAGACAGGTAGACAAACACAATTTTTACAACTTAACAAGTGTTAAATGCTATAGCCACTTTGTCCACAAATTATGCTTAACAACTCTTTCAGTGATCCCCTATTTTATGATAGAAAGACAAATTTCTCGAGTGCTCAGCTGTTTGTCACATCCTCTTGTGACCGAACCTTCACTACCGTGCCCAGGATGCTTTAGCACAAGGGAGCTCTGGCAGGCATGGGGAATTTTCAGCTCTGTTTCTAGCTGTGACCATGACAAGACACTGTGCCTTAGTTTCCTTGTTTAAACAGTATGGCATAATGCTTGTGGCTGCTTTTTGGAGTACTTTTGATATTTACAGATGAAAAGCACTGCATGAGACCTATGTCTTATAATTTGCATGAGCTGAATTACAGAGAATTACTCTTCTGTTGTGTTTTTATCCAGCTGCTGAATGAGCATGACAGTCATGCAATGCTTGTATAAATACCTGAGCTTCTGTAGACTTTGAAAGTTCAGGAAAATTTTCTCTTTATGAGGGAGCATTTAATATAAAAATAAGAGTGTTCTTGTTGGTCTACAGTGAAGATGATAGCATATGATTTCTGCAAGCTACTTTAGCTCAAGTGGCTTGTGCTTGGATTAGTTTGGTTTGTCAGGTCCTTTCCTTGCTGGCGACCTGAAGTGGTGATTGCTGCATGTATCATGTATCAAATATCTTTCCCAGAAAGCAGCAAGATAAAGAACCTTGGGCATCAACCGCTGGCCCAGGGGCAATAATGAGAATAAAGGGAGTATAACAGTATTAACAAATGCATCTTCGTGCTTCAAGAAGTCACTAGTGGATATTCCCCTCTTCAACAGTCCGGGGAGTTTCCTCGTGTGAAATTGGACTTTGGCAGCTTTTCAGCCAGTCCTGATCCTTCTGCTGCCTTTTTTGATTCAGCCAGGTGCTTCCCAGTTGTTCATCCCGCTTGTGCTTGAATGAAGAAACAGGAAGCAGGAGGTTGACCTATAGTGAAGAGTAAGGGACAGAAAGACAATTGCGAAGTCCCTGATTCACATTGGGAAGGTCCCTGCCTACTGAGGAGCATATGCAGATAGCTGACAGCTATTTTGATAGTCCACAAGAGGATTATTCAGGGATAGAGAATGTGAATAGTGAGAAAGTTCACGATATGTGTGATAACAACAGGAATAAGGAGTGTTATGTGGTCAGAAAAGTGATGTGTGTATTTGCGGGAGTCAGCAAAGGAGTGGTGCATAGGAATGGTGGCATATGTAAATTGCAAGGAAAATTGGTTAATTTGAGGTATCACTTCAAAATCTAAATGTTTAAAGAGTGCCTTAGTTTCAACTACAAAGGGATATTCTGATGTTTTCTTTCAGATATAAAGTAGGAAATTAAGTGGAAACACATGCAAAAAACAGGTTAATTGTTGTCAACAACAGAAAAAGGGAAAATAATTTAATTTATTTAATCAATATTTAATTTAAAGTCTCCCTTTTGCCCTCCTTTGCTCTCTTGGTGGAGTAATCCAAGAGTTGTCTTACTTAGTTTTGTCTGTTTTCAATTTGATTTCTACCAGTTACACATGGACACTTTACTGCATGAACTAGTATCTCTTAGGAAAGAGAGGTGCTTCCTGAGTTGGTATGGACTTCTCTGTGAATGGTGGGTTGAGCTGCAGAATTTTATGGCGATCCTAAGAAGTCCACGTTTTTCCACATAATATGCCCACTTACATCTCGATTTTAAATAGCCTACTTTTTATGCATGTGTTGTATGGTGGCCATGAACTCTCAAGTAAACACTTCTCAGACCAAAAAAATCCCAATATTTAGTGCATATCTAACCTAAGGATTTGCAGACAATTTACTGCTATAAATAATCTTAGCTGTCCTGACTCTTATGAACTTCTATCCCATGATTCTCTTGGATGCAAACAACTTTCAGAGAAAAGAGGCTCTTGCCACTTTCTCTCCCTTTTCTTCCCCAAAAACTGTCCATTTAGAAAGCAATAATGTTTGCAAAGGAGTTAAATCCCACTATGAACCAGTGCAAACCTATTTGTGCAGCAGGAGAATAAAATGTCTACAAATGAACAAGACTGGTGTTTTGCCAGAATAGATACAAATAAGCATAACTGTAGAACTGTGAAAATATCAAGAGTTTAGCTCCTGGGGTCTGAATCCTGTTCAAAGCCCCAGCTGAAAAGATACAATACTCTCCAACCCAGTAGCGCTCTAATATGCTCTACTGCCTCCCGAACAAGCACTGCAGCAAACTTCTTGCTGAGACTGAAAACTCTTTCAAGCAAGGCCTGAGGACTCATGAGCTTTCTACTCAGTGCCCTGTAGGTTCACTCTCTAAAAAAGTATCTCACCTAAAAGAGGCCAAATATCACACAATGGAACTGGTGGGAAATTCAAACTGTTCTAAGCAAAGAAGTCAATAGAGCTGCTGTAGTGAAAGGTAATGTTCAGAGTGAGATCACCGTGTTATGATCTCATGCTGAACATCAGGACTGTTTGTTTGTTTTTTTTTTTTCTTGATGATTATGAAACTAGCCTGGGGCCAGTCTGGTGAGAGTCTGAGAAAGATACAGAAGATGTTTGGAGAGCGTGGACTATCAGGACCCTTATTCCCAAAAAAGGGTAACAGAGGCTGAAAGCAGATGAGAGAAATAAGAGCTGCATTGTTATTTCCAGTGCTCTCTCCATCCATCCCAAAAATACAAGATCTAGCCCTAGACAGACAATGCATATACTGAAGTGGTGAACAAGCACAGGCTACAAAGAGATAAGAGGGGAAATTACTGAAGAAGAACAAAACATCTTGCAGGAATAATGGAATTCAACAGCCGAGCCCCAGTCATTGAGACTGTAGAACAATTTGTGGAAGTACCTTTGCTTAGCACTTTTAAAACTAGACTCAAAAAACATTTGAAGGTATACTGCTGAGAAACATCTTGCATTCCTGCGCTTACACTGAAGTGTTGCCTGAAGCTTTTCTCCTATTTCCATGTTTTCTTATTAATGATTAAAACTGAAAAGTATCTTGAAATTAGAGCAAATTTGGCTTCCTTCGGGTTTAAATTTTTGTTGTATTTGTTTCAACGTTCATAATGACATTTCATTTATCTGTCAGTGGTAAAATTATTACAAAATTAACTCACAAATTCAAACTAGAAATGGGCTTGAGACACAAATTGAAGAGTTAAGCTTAAGAAAAATATTTAATTACTGTCCCTTCAGGCATTGGGATTGGATGCTGAAGGTCAGCCAGGCTTAGGCTCTGTCAAACTGGAAAAGGAAGAGAGTTTGTATTGAGGACCTTATGTTAAAAATATCTGCCTATCAGATATTCAGAGGCAGAGACTGTCATGATACTTACACTGCTCTCCATTTACAGCATGTGAAGTTTCACCAGTATCTGGGTAAGGTATAGGTCTGAAATCAACCCTTACCTAGCTTAGTGTTCCACAGTATTTTTGACATCTGCTCCAACATCTCGATGAAATAGCAACACAAATCACCAGAAGTTGTTTGAGCATTCAAAATCCATGTTGATTTTTGAGGTCATAGATCCAATGCAAATTTAATCTAAAGAAGTTTAAATGCTAAATCAGGTGAAAACCATGGCTTTTTTACCTGTTTTTCACTTACAGACATTTATAGCAATTTGATTTCAGGATTCAAAATGAAGCTTGGGCCCTCAGAGAGGCAGAATGACCACAAGAAAATATTGACTGAGTGCATGCTAGCTCAAAGTGCTGAATTTCACACACAGCTTTCCTCAAAAGTATCAAGAAGAAAGAGATTGTATTTTGAATTTAAAATTAAATTTTGCTCTTGAACATGACTTTATAATAATGTAACTGTAAGGTTCCACATTTGTCTGAATGACTTCCAGATAAAATGAGCTCCAGCTCTGTTTGCACGTCAGGGAAATCAGGAAAATTTCCTTTCTTTTTTTTTTTTTTTTTCCTCTCTCATTGCCAGAATTAGAAATTTAGCCTGAGATCTGACATCCAAGTTGAATTCTTTCTGGCTCATTTATAGGCAGTCACAAGGATTATACGATAACGGTAATGTTGCAATTACAATAGTAAATCTATGCAATTATGATAATAAACAGATGATGGAATGGCCAGAAAAAAGAGTCCAGTTTTCTTGCCTATAGCTAGGCTGGCTTTATGAAGAAAAATAGCACAAACTTCTATTATGGATTGAAGTCAATGGCATTTTTTGTCAGCAGAGAATCAAATGCAATTCAAACACACAGGGACAAAAATCTGTTCAGTAAGTCAGTCACTTCTCAGTACACCACTGCTCAGTTTGGTTAGTGTTCTCCTTTTGGATATTTTTTTCTGTCTGGCTCAACACAGGGCTAGTGAGTCAGGCACGTTTGGGAGGTTTTTAAAGTGAAGCAACAGGACAAAGAAATTTTTTCTCCCTCTTAATTATACTTCCCAGGAATGGGCTTATATACCCATTTTAAAGATGCCATTGGTACAAAATTCCTTTTGTAGGATTTGTGTATGCAGTTCAAAAATTACCTGCTTGAGAAATGAGAGCAGGAGCTTTCCTTGGCTGCATGTTGGAATCCTCCTAGCTGCAAAAGCAGTGAGCACTGACCTTTACTCTCCAAGCAAGGAGTCTTCTGGCATAGAGCTTAGTTTTCCTACTGCTCTTCAGAACTCTAAATAGTGTTACTACACCCTGAATTCAGTGCATGCAGCACTTTACATTACTATTGTGTATCTTAAAATAAACAACATTGCAAGCTGTTTATTTTGGTGTTACTATGTATGCATTTTTTAAACAGTGGTTACTTAAACAAATGTCTCTGTTCCCACAGCACTTAAAAGCTGCTTTTTGCTCATTGTGGTTTTCGGGTTTTGTCACTTTTGTTTTGATTGTTTCTGAAAATCACACTCAAGGATACAGAAGATAGGAGTAAGTTGTACTTGATCCAAACGAATGCTTCATGTCACAGCTTTTTCTTTATGCCAGTTTTTACCATGTTCCTAGCAGAAGTAATAATTTTGGTTAAGCTCAAACCTAGAGATGGCTAATATTCCAGGTTGGTTCCAACTGTCCTCAAATGCATTTCTGCAGGTCATGATTTGTTATCAGAATTTGACCCTGAGGTAGTAAAATTGTTTTAATAACATTAGAACTGTTTATTTATCATTGCTCAGCAAAACAAAAGGTGCAAGGAATGAGAATTTAGGGAAATGAGGGTTTCCACATCTCCTTTCCTACTCTCTCATCAGTCTTTATTCATCCACCTTAAAAAACTTCAGTACCATGAAAACTTCTGTGGTTGGAAATGCTGATATGAGGTTGATGGAAAAGACATTATTGAAGGCATAAACCTTTCTGAGCCACATTGCCAGAGCTTTGTGTCCCTCTACCTACCCAGGGAACTCAGATGACGCTGGTCTGTTGCAGTTCTGCTAGAGGGCTGTGTGATCTATACTATTTTTCATCTGTAGCGATGAGCTTTTGTTGATGGCTCTGCTTCTTGCTCTGCCACTCTGTTAACAGATCTTGGTGAATTTGGCTACATCTCAGTAAAAGGTTAAGAAAAAAACTTGTTTCTTCCTCCACTCACTCTTCCCACTTTTATAAAAGGTGTCTCTGGTACTTGATAATTGTGATAATTCTTCTGTAGACACTCTGTTCCACTTTGCCAATTTTTCCTATGTCCTCTTCAATTAGTCCTTTTTGCTGGGAAGGAAAAATAGTCATCTGAATCTGTGTCTAAAGGGGCTAAGAAGTCAGAGGCTTCCTCTGCATGAATATAGCACCATAATAAGGAACACTGAGGATAGCATAACAAAGCCACCATCATGTATTTCTTAGCAGAGCAACAGTGGTAGTTTGAGAGCTGTGTGTTGTTAAAAATGGGTTGTCACCTTACCACCTTCTGTCCTCATTTTTGGGTGAGAGTGCCTGGGCAGTCACAAAAGTGCTGAGGTGATTCCTATGTGGAAAGGGTTTAACAAGGGTGCTCCAACAAACCTGGGAGCTAACACTGAACAGTGTTAGGTACTAAACTGCTCCCAGCCTTGAGACCAGAACAGCAGAAGAATTTGTTTTCCTTATGCTTGGACAAAGCTGAGAACTGAGTCCAAATTATTCATTTGTAGAACTTGTAAAGGTTGGCTGTCTTTTTGCAACAGAAAGTAATCTCTTCACTCAACTTCTAATTACCCCATGATTTTAATCAAGTAAGATTCTTAGATGAAGAAAATTATTGTTTCAGAAAAATGATGATTGCAGTTCTTTTGCAACTTGTGTTGACTATAGACCAAGTTTGTCCTCCTTAATTATGGTCTTAAAAGGTAAACAGGTTGAAGGGAGTGTTACTGTCTTTGACACAAATACATTGTATTTCACTGCTTTGTCCGGTAAGTTGTGTGTGTTTTTTGAGAAAGAAATAAAAAGTCGCTTGTATTTTTTAATGTAGTTAAGATTTATTTTTTTTATTTATTGCTCAGAAGGTGTTGATTTTCACCATTGTGTATATGGTCATTTGCCTCTGGACTTTGATACAGTGGATAATCCTTGCTCTCTCAGTAGAAGTATGTGTCAATTAAGGATGAGAGGAGCATTAGACAGACAAGTGGTCAACAGCAGAGCAGTCCAACAGCAGTTGGACTATGTCATTCTGACTACCAAGGGAGGACAATATAATATACCAGTGTTTCTCAGCCTTCTTCTTCACTCCTAACCTTTTTATCTAATTTGTGGAGCTATTAATTTGTTTTTTGGGGGTTTTTTTCCACCTGCTGATAATTTTTCTCCTGATCAACCCTACCTCGAGTTTTCTGGGTCTTACTCTTCTTCTGTTTCACTCACTGAGGTATGGATTAAATCTGCTTAAATGCTAATATAGATATCTAAAATAGTTTTGCATGCTTTCTTCAGTGTAAATACTATACCAACAGTCTAATTTGTGACTGAGATCACTAAAATAATTTACATCTGTAGGTGAACATTCCACCTCTTCTATCTGAGAGACAGAAGATGGCAGAATGATTAACATTTTTTAAATGCTGTTAACAGAAACGAAAACCACTTAGTGGCAGCAGCAAAGTTTTATGAGAAAAGAGCGGGTTACATTAAATATTTTAAAAGTATTTTAACAAGTGTTTTTGTCTTGGTTTTCACTAAATAAAATCTGTTTTATTGGCCAGACCAATGGTCCACTGAGCCAGAAAAGAGTCAGCAGCGGGTGGTGATGGGGCCAAGAAATTATGCAAGTATAGGAAGATCTCAGAAATCCGAGTATGTCCTCCAGGCTTCTGGTGGGCAGAAGTTTAAAGACTTTCAGAACTGTAAGTTTATATCCAGAATTGTAATGCTTAAGAGCCATTGATGCATCTACATTTTCTTTTTTGGGCCTGCTATGGACTAAGCCATATATTCATAACTACAGTTAGAATAGTTTAATTTTGGATTATTTGTTTTATTGGGGACATTTGTTAGAGCATTTTCTGATATGAAATGGGACACTTGAATAATCTTTACATTTCTTAATGTGTGGACCTAAGTTTCTAAATTGTATACAAAAAAGAAAAAAAAAGGAAAAAAAGGAGAACAAGGATATAGTTTACACTTGGTTTTAAATTAAGCCTTCTTTCTTTCATGTAGCAATGGGAAAAATTTAGTGGCCCTGCAGTTTTCTTAGAAATTTTCATGAAGTGCTGGGAAAATCTTCTTCATTTGGAGGGAACCCTGATTATACCTCTAACCCAATTCCAGATCTTCTCAGTAGCCTGTTCTCCATCGATCTGATTCTGTTCTTCACACGATTGGTTCTGGCAAAATAAAACACTGATCAGCTCATATATTTGGTAGAGTGCTTTTAAAATAAATACCCCCACTGTGTCCTGGTTGAAAGCAGTCACATAGTTTTGATATAACCTAATCATGTGCAAAGCTAAACCTTCAGTATCTAGCTCTTTCAGACATTTTTCCCCCTTTTTTCCCTCCCTTCTTCTTCACACGACCCCTTCAGAGCTGCTGGAGGGCGTTGTCGAGAAGTTGCTACCGTTGATACAGTTGCTATTAATCACAGTCTGCCATGTTGTGACGCAGGTTCTAATAACATCCCATTGAGCTGCCGTTGTACGCTGGAGGCTTACCAACAGCACTAGGCCTTTGATATTCATCTCACACCAGGATAAAGAAAATGTAGAGTTAAAAAAAAATACAGCTGCAAATAGGCAAAGAACAAAAAAGGGGGAAAACATAGCAAAATCAAAAACAGACACGCTTTCTGTGTGCTGCTTCGTTTACCATGGGAGCAGCAAAGCTATAAATCTCTGCTGTGTTGTTTGAAAATTGTACATGAGGCTGCTAAATTTATCATTCATTCTTTGTTGTTTCTGGGTAGTAGCTGCCTGACTTGGCTGACTTTGGTTTCTGTCCCCTCCACAGTAACAATTTTTGTTGTCATCGTTGTTTCAATACATTACACACGCGAATCAAAATTTTACTGGATCAAAGAATATTGGAGGATTTAGTAAAGTGCTCATAAAGGGGAGGAGGAACAAATTTGCTGCATGTTACACATCATGCTTCCTTAGCAACTGACTCCCTCACATTCGTAATTACAGGAACATAATTTTTAAAAAGCAGCATGGGCGGGGGGAGGGAGAGGGAACACTTCCTTTGGTTAAAGATATACACAATTTTTAAAAACTGTGAGTCTTTGAAAATTAGAAAAAAAAGTTCACCCATATGCTCTGTAAAGATTAAACCTGGAGCCTGATAGAACTGCACAATCATCTTCTTTTGTTAATATTTCTTGTCCATGTTGAACTGGAAAGAAAAAAAGGTGGAAAGCAAGCCTGCTACAGATGTGACTAGCTATGAATATTCATGAATGCCATTGCTCCTCCTTTTCTACTGGCATCCAAGCCATTCTGCTCTCCCTCTCCCTCTCTTTTTTCCTCTTCTCCTTTCCATTCCCTTTTCTTCCTCAAGACTGAACAAGACTGTAGTTTTATTTCGGTAACAGCTTGGTATGATACAGTTATCAGTGGTTTCAGAAGCCTTTATTTCCATTTAAAAAAAAAAAACAAAGGAAAAAAAATTTGTAATTATCCACAGTTTTATGAATCCACCTCCCCTTAATGTTCATTATTTAAACCAGCAGCAATTACAAGTTCAAAGGGGTTTAGAGGGCCAGCAACCCGCATAATCACTGCCAAATTAAGCGGGACTCATTCGTCACAGAAGAGTACACTCTGAGCAGTGAATCATGCATGCAGTGACAGGCACTGATTTACATAAAGACGAAATCTGTGCCCTCTAGGGCTGAGTGTTACTTTATCTCAGTGGCCCTGTGATATATGCGTATTCTTTTGGTGTTAGGAAGGTTCAGAGACTAATGCTGTCTAATACACGATATTTTATTCTCACTAGCATCACTACTACTGCCACTAATTCATGTATATGTGTATTTAGTTAACAATAATCAAAACTTCAAGGCTCTTGAGCTTTTAGAAGCAAAGTTTTGGCCAGAAACCCCTTTTCTAATCTGTTATGATACTTCTGAATCTCTTTAATTCTTTTCTTTTTTTTCCATGACAAATTTGCAGGCCAACCACTCATTCTTGAAAAGCACTACTTTTATTCTCCACCACCCCTACTCCCTCCCCCCGCATTCAACATAATGTTTTTTGAGACGTAACTACTTGTACAGTATCAGGGGCTGAGACTGGATGTATTACTTTATCTGTAGTTTATACGTACTTCATACAGGCATACTTTATATGTAGTTTGCTGACTATCCCAATGTATTTTAAATCAGTGTGGTTCCTCCTGACAGAAGCATGCTGTAGGGTCTGGAAAAGCAATGTCTGTCATGTCCATCTATACACCTGACAGTGGAAGAGGAAACTTTTCTGTTTGTTAGGAAGCTACGCTGCCTCTGATACTGAACTGTTTAAACATGCTTTTATATTCTGCTTGAAGACCAAGTTCTACTTAGTTCATTTATCTACACCCCCTGAAGGGAGTTACTCTGGTTACTCACATAGGCAAGGTGAATAGGTCTTGACCCTTCAGGTGCCAAATTAATCAGTACAGGGAGTAGCTATAGTCTGATACTACAGTGAGACCAGAAAAGTAGTTTTTGTGTAATCATTACTCCCCTTTAGCTATGTTAGCTGCAACCCTTTCCTCCACCGTAACAGGAATGTAACATGAACAGTACATGCAGTAGTTTCAAAATGGTACTTAACCTTCCTCCTCTAAGGATGGCTTCTCAAAGTTTATTTAGGGACACACTAGCTACAGTTTGTGAGTGGTCTCCTTAACATATAAAGGTACTTTACCTAAAGGACTTTGATTCTCATTTGTCACTAAGACACAGCAGAGTGACCCCAAAAAGTCTGTTTATGGCACCTTGACACAGATGCTATTTCTACACCAGCTTTGGTGTAGATAGGAGGTAGTTGGTGATGTCAGAAAGCAATAGCAGTCTGATCAGACCTTTTTTTTCTTTGACATTCTATTGCATTGGGTACTATGCTGTAGATCTAGCATTGCTGGCTCTCCAGTTGAGTAAGTCTGTCTGTTTTTGGTCCTGTTAGACCATTTTAGTGGTGAAGAGGAGCAGCAGCGTTCTGTATGTGAATGCACAAGCTCATTTTTTGCACAATGTCACTTACATATGAAAGAGATCCATATTGCATGTACAAATCACAGAGAAAAATGTCTTTTGCTTATGTCATTGCACCCTGTGCAAATCACTGGGTGCATCTATGGTGTCCACCACACTGTCTCCTCTGATAGAGGCTGTTGATAAAGAATTTGAATCATTTAGGTAAACTTCAGACAAAGCCTAGTCACAGTATATTTTTAATGGGATTGGCTACTGTATGCTCAGTGAAGACATTGAAGTTATGGGTATAATTTAGTTACCACTTTTAGGTAGTAGTGCACATTACTGGAAAACAACTTTATAGCTAGTAAATAAAAATTGTACACTGACTCTGATATGGATGTAATTTACACCATTGCGAAATCAGATTAAATGGAAACTTAGTGAAAGGGGGATTATAACATAACTTTTATATGTTGACAGCGGAATTGTGTGAATGGACTGGTTAGGTTTATTCTATTATGTGTTATGGGGTTCATGAGTCACTGAAGTGTATACTAAGATCAATGTTTGCAATAATACGTAGCAAATAACTAATTTGTACCTTTTTTATTTTATCAAATGCCTAAAAGATGTTAATTTACCATTTAAATGTTGGAAAATTCTTTAACGTTACATTACATTTTCAAAGAACATAGAAAGTAACGTATTGATCAATGATGGAGAGATGTAACAATGAAAACCTGATTGCTAGGTTGTACTCTTTTTTGCTTTATTGAATCAGGACATTTTAATATGAAGGACTTGGCCTGTAGGAGTGTCTTTCTTTCAATATTTCTGTCTTGCATGTGCTGATTTAAATTTCCATGTGTTTATTGTGGTCTTTTACAGAAAAGCGAATTGTTGGAATGTTTTAAATTATGTGCCCACAAAAGAGTTGTCAGAAAGCAGTTACAAAGCCTTGGCCCACCTAATTTCTCACTTTGAGCTCACTCATCTTCATCAGCAGTTTAAGTTAAGATGTTAAGATGTCAGATTTTGTTGACCTGGCTTTTAAGAACTGCTGCAACAGGATTCATCATTTGTCAAAGTGCCAAAGCTTTTTGTGCTTCCTTTAAAGAGCAAGAGAGTAAAGTAAGCTTTGTTTTGTCTGGATTATAGCACGTTGGCATGCCTGGAATAGAGACACTGGAGCTGCCTCATCCACATCTATCTCATTTTAAACCTAAGAGATTAACTTTTGCAACTGGTGGGGTATAGGAATTATAAGATAGTGGAATTGCAGGATATTGGGTCTGGAGGCTGTTTTCAGCAGTGGTCAATGCTCCTGGGACTGAGGTTAGGCAGAACAACGAAAAGAAAGTGGCATTTTGGTTTGAGATTTATTTCATGTAACAATTCTGTGTAACTATACCCACAAGAATGTATCAGTGTCACCTCAAACCCAGAAATCTGGGCTTCATAGCAGTCTCAGGGAGATGTGGTGATCTTTGTAAGTTTTTGTGGGTTTCTTTTTAAAAGTTGGGCATCCTCGCTTTCAGTCGTACTAACAGCTGCAGTGTGACGTGGCTGATATGGTGAGTGTATTTAAATACTTAATATGTCAAACATCTTATTTTCTTTCACTCTTGATCCCATGCATCAACTTTCAGATTTAATTTATTTTGTTTTCTCTGGTTTAACTATGGATATAGCCTGTTGGGAAAAACTTGGAGGATATAGTTGCTTTAATGGTCAAGCTCTCTTTCTCCTTGGTCCAGCCTGTATTGAAGTCTTGATGCAGTGTAGAACTGAAGTACCCATCAGTGTTCCTTTTTTTGGGCATGCTTCATATATTGTGGTGAAATTATGTGCATCCATGTATGTTGTTAGGAAAAAGACACCATGCCACTGATATGCAGCGAGGGAGAGTTAATCATGTAGGTGCCCCAAGACTACATCAATGAGCAAAGAGCACTGTAGTGGTCATATGAATCTGTCTTGAATAAAATTAAAAACAGGTTTAAATCCAATAGCCTAAGGTAAAATCCTAGTGTTAATAAATATGTGCAGATAACTGAAATATTTTTCTGTCTTTATCATTTATGAATCTTGATACCATAGATAAGGGGACAGACATCTAGGAAAGATTAAAAATCAAGTTGGCATATGTTTTGCCATACCTGATTGCATTTTTCAATGTAGAAGTATCTCATGCAGTCCAGAAGCATTCCGGAGACCCACCCTCTGTCCAAAGGAATAGGGCTTTTTTCACCTCCCCTACACTGCCACCACCTCGTGTTGTGTTAGTGAAAGATTTTTCCTCTCCCTGCAAACATGAGTTCTGCTGTTGAGCAGCCTTTTCCAGTGCCACCTCCCAGTCCAGCAAAGCATCCATGTTCTCTGCCCCTGTGCGCTGGCCACAGGAAGATGAGAGAGGCAAGTCTTCAGCTGGTGAAAATGACATATCTTCATTGAATTCCATCTTTCGCCAGTATGTGCTTACCAAGCGTTTATGCCATCCCTAATGTGTAGACTTAAGACCACTGACTTTTTATGCTGGCATGTTAGGTCTAGGCCCCTGTTTCTGCTCAAATATTAATGACCTGCCTTTTCTGAATGCCACAAAAGGCACCTTTAAAATGTTGATCTCCATCGTTACTGAATTTAGCTCTGAAGGAGTCAGTGCCTGCAGTGGCTAGATAGCAATACTGTTTTCCTTAGTCCCTATGTGTATATTCTCAGATGCCCCCACAAAATTGTTTGATGCACCTTTAGAATCTGTTACAAACTCAACCTCAAAAGAAAGTGGGTCCTATGTTGGCACAATGGAATGGTCACTGTGTGGTGAACAAATAACACTAAGATTAGTAAAGACCCCTAAATTAGGCATGCACACATGGGCTATATCCAGAGCACATATGTGTTTCATTGATTTCTAGATGAACTTCTTGAGAGTCTGTTATCAGCCTTCTGTAAATAGATTTACAGAAGCTCTGAAAATCCTCCAGTTTTTGCTGTTTAGCTTGAGACTGTTGTAGCACCCGACAAGTTCCTGGAATCAAGAACTGAAAAAAGTCACCTTGTCTTCACCATGCTTTTGCACTGAGAAAAATTTTTTTGAGCCAATTTTTCTGAAATGGAAATCCTTTGATTTCCTCTGACACTTATTGATGCTTAGGTGACATCTCCAGAAACCAACCATGCAGAACAATTCAGGGCTTTTTTTTTTTGGGCTTATAGCCAACATTCAGAAATGAAGCAAAACTAATCCATGTAATCTAAAAGAAGAGAGAGCATAATACCTTTCCAGATGTTCATTCTTATCATGTTATTTTGCAGTTTTTCATGTTAATTACCCAAAACTTCAGGGTTGATTTTATTTTGGTGGGGGTTTTTTGTTTTGTTTTTTGACTTGGGTTGGGTTGGGTTTTTTTACAGTGCCTGTAATGTCTGTACCAAATAAATTAAAGTAGTTTTTATAATTTTCCAGAAAATGGCAAGCTTTGTCTTTTAACAGCTGGAAACTTCAGGAAATATTTAAACTTACTCTTGACAGTGTGTTAGCATAAATGAAAATCTTTATCTAGAGATCCCACCCGACTTTCTGAAGCACTTAAAATATTACCAGAAAATTTTTTTCTGTGGCTTATTATATAAATAAGTAGATATGTGAATAAACTTCCTGGTGGAAAGGAATGCTACACAAAAGAGTTTAAAGATGATAAATATTTTTTCTCTTGCTTTTGGTTGTGTTTCTAAAAACAAAGTTTAATATTAATATGCCAAGGCCAGCGACCATCCCTATATTTAGGAATGCCTTTCTGTCCTGTTTATTGATAGTAACCCATCTAGATTTTTAACCGTTGAACGAACATCAGAAAGGGGAGGTCCAGCAAGAGTATGACTTCACTGTTATAGATGACTTCAATACCATTTGGACTTTCGGTCTCCTGACCTTTCTTTCAGTTGCAAACACTATTTCTGGTACTGGACTTCAGCTAAGTTAGTGTCCTATTCATAAATGCCATGGCCTGTATTGGAGTCATGACCCATTGTTTAGGCACCACTGTCCTACGTCATTGTCCATGACCAGCTTGGGATATGAATTCAGATTGATTTGCTCTGTGAAAGTTTAGAGTAGAGAAGCCTCCTCTTTGTTTACCCATGTTGTGCAAAACATCATTTCCAGGCAGATGGAAATAAAATTTACAATAAAATAATTAAAGAAATAGATTTGTTATATATATATATTGAAGCTATTGTCCTTTTTTAGTGTTCTTTCTGTAGATTATTCTGAAACTAATTCACATCTGTACAGATGATAGTTAGATGTATTTGTCTGTGTATGTAGCTTAAATGACCGCTGTTAACTCTATGCTACTAGGAATATCTCCATGTGTAATGTTAGAGAAGCTATATATCTGATAAATCCAAGTCACTAAATACAGTGTATTGATAACAGATGTTAGCAGTTTGCCTCTGCACCTTGCTTAAATTATATGAAGAAAAAATGTTAGGTCATAAAATCATTAATGTTCATTGTGTAATGAGAGGTACTTCAAGGCTGAGGTCTCCAGGCTAAGGATATGACCGGGTGGAACTGATCCAAGATCTTCAGAGACAATGTAATGTAAGGTGTTGCCATACTCATTAAACATTTGGGATACATATCAAAGAACCCAGCTGCTCGATCAACATAACAGCATTTTATATGCATCATTGGTGGAGGGGTTTTCCTATACTGAAACATTAAATTTCTTTTTTTAGCCTGCATCAGAAGACAACAAACCAGAGTATCTGTGCAGCTATTATAATGTTGTAGACCAAAAGGACTAAGGTTAGTGTCTGAGCTGCAGGGGAAAAAAACAAGAACGGCAGGGCAGCACTTACACCGAATTTAGTGTCAGATCATTTACTTTCACCAGAACTGCTTTGGTTACATTCTTCAGAACAGTTTAAAAGTTGTTTAGCCCTTCTGGAGTTTCTGCTCACTTCCTAATTTGAAGGAACAAAGTCAGACCTATGGAAACTATGTATACAATTGGCAGGGATTTCAGAATTTGTGTGTCTGCTGATTCACAGACTAGGCTTGACCTGGTAGATATAGATAGATAGATAGATAGATAGACAGACAGATAGACACATGTAATTCATTAAGGGGAACAAGGAGTTTTCTGATGTGACCATTCATGTGTGTCTCATACAAATAAAATATATTGTGTGGTCTTTTACGTGATTTATGTGCTTAGGACTTGACTCAAGCCTCAAAAAAAGCTAATGGAGAGTCAACTTTGAGAAGTAAAGCCAACAAAGACAGTCACAAGCTTTCAGTATGGAGAGGGTAGGCTTGGATTTTGGCAAGTTTTTTTTGGTTTGACAGATAAATATTTTAATAAATTACCCTTGAAGATGTCAGAGATACCTAAAGACTGCCATCTCTCTTGCTTAAACACCAACAGAATAATTCAAAGGAAAGATGGAACCAAGCCTTTCCACAGGGTCTAGCATCAAACCTGTCTTGCAAGTCCCTCAGCTGAAATGTTCTTCAGTGCTTTCAGCTGAGACAAACAGCAAATGTGTCAGCAGGATTGTGGGTAGGGTATGCAAGGCAAACATTTGTGTGCAGAGCCCAGGATCTTAAAGAGCTCAGTGAAAGTGGTGAACACAGTTGAAAAGTCATCCATTGACATTTTGGTTGGCTCTAAACCTGACCATGAGAGTAGATTTGAAATTATTTTCACATGGGTCACTCAGTGCAGTCACTGAGTGATTCGCTGATTTGATTCAAATTCAAGTCAGTGTCAGAGCAGAAATACAAGAAGATAAAGACATGCACATGTCATGCAGCATGGCTTTAGAAGACTTTTGACAAATTTATAAGATGGTCCCATCTTCAAATACTTCCATGGGAAGTGGATGGGGAAGCTCTTTTTAATGACTGTCTGGATCAGCACTATATCAACATGTAGTATGTTAGATTCCTACAAAGGCTATTTTTATTATATATAAATTTAACAGACTTCTATTTTAAGGGGAGGATTTTTTTGGTGAGAAATAAAAATAAATATTCTTCTGAATGAAGGGAGGGATGGAAAGCTGTTGAGTGATCAGTGTGATAGGTATTAGAGATGTAAGGCTTGAGACAGGAATTGTTTAGGTGACTTGTCTTCAAAAGCCATCAAAAAAGATAACAAATATCAAGTAAAATATTTATACCTCAGTAGCATACTGCATGCAGTGGTGAGATAGCTCAGATTGGTTTTTTTTACTGTTTTTGTTAGGCCAGCAGATATTTCAGATAATGGATCCCTGAAGGCAGTGGCTAAAATTAGGGAACTATTAAGACTGAGTATTTATGAAGTTTGGGCTATGACAGCAGTATGAAGTTTAAAATGCAATCTTTTGTGACAGAAGTATTGCAAGTGGGGTTCTCTGAGATCACTGAGAAACAACAGCAAAATTCCATCATTAATGATGTATATTACTTTTGTATATTCAGAAACCAAATACAGCTTCAGATTTGCCTGATGTAGTGTTATGACCTCGTATACAGATAATAGCTAGGCTCAAAGGACACTTGGAAGGTTGCTAAGTGAAGGACTTTGAAGCTGGAGAATGACAGATACTTTCTTCATTCTCAGTTCCACTGTCTATGTATGGTCTTTGTGGTGAATGAAGCCTGTATCCTTTCACTGAAAGGAGAGAAAATTGTATGTATTCATACAATTAAAGACTGCATCATGTTAAGTATATACAATGGGTATTGTCCTGGGGCAAAGAAATGGCATTTCCCCAGTCCAGTGATGTGGTTGCTGCTGGGTTTTAGGTCTACAACAAAAAAAACCAAAAGACAAACAAACAAACAAACAAACAAAACACATTAAAAACAAACCAATGAAATTTTAAATCTTGTTAGCTTCCCTAACTGCAGGAACCATCAGCATGTGCTCTTACAGTAGAGCACTCACCACTCAGATGCAGATACTTCTGTGATGATACCTCCCCCTCTCTTAACAAAGCACAAAAACTACAAAACAACATAGCACAGAAAATAAGGGTAAACACAACACCTTGCTAAAGTTGCAGGAGGAAACTTAGACAATGGGAACTTGGTGCAGACACTATGGTTAACATTTGCACTTTATAGTGTTCTAAGTGTTTTGCAGACTTTATATAGCGAATTGTTGTAATCATAATAGAATTTTGGCCGTTAACTCTTTGGTCTGATAAAGTGGGAAGAATATTTTTTAAATTTTGTTTGAAAAAACAAATTGCAAAATGTCCCACCTGATTTCCTTAAGGCTCAATCTCCATGTCTTTCAATAAATCCATAAGATGTCGGAGTGCCTACTAACTAAAAAAATCATATCACATATTGTTCTTAAGCTTTTGTCTTCACACGGATTTGTGCAGCACCGAGCGTAATGGCGAATCTTTGTTGGCACCCTTGAATTGCAATGGTAGAGAACAGTGAATGATTGAAGATGGATTCAGGTGCTTGATTTTAGACAACACTGAGAGGAAATGTCATGCTGACTTTCCACTAGCACATGAAAACAGAGACAAATAATAATTTTTTTCCAGGCTGGCATGTCATTAATTGAGGAAACTGAACAATAAACTACATTTACTCTTCCCTTTCTCATTCTCCTTCTTCCCCCAAAATAAACAGTTGTTCTTATTTTCTCTCTCTTCTGTTTGTTTTGTGGGTCTCAGCTATCTCTCAACTATCTGTCCAGCAGCTGTTGGAGGCTCAGGTGGAACTTTTTCATTCACCAGCATTTCTGCAGATTCTTCTGTGGCAAATTAATTTTTCTCTTGCACCTCCATCCATCAAAATGTTGTCTCTACCTTCAAAAAGATTCACTTCTCAAAAGAATCAGTAAGTTCAGAATTACTAAATTCCCTCCTACTACTTTCATGCAATCAATGAGAATCCTGGCAGCATATCGATTTTTTAATATAAACAAATGTAAATGAGATAAGATTTTGGGTATTATTCACCAATGGTGTTGTGTAAACCAAGTGACTGATGGAAACAAATCACATGATAAGAGACCAGGTAGGAATTGTGAATTGATGTTTCAGGATAAGAAGTCAATAGAAAGTCTCATCAGACTGTCAGTATAGAGGTTGGCTGACTATATGGCCTTCTTTTTCACAACCATCTGGAAATTCACAGGCTCCATTACCTTATAAGGGTAGATTATCCAAACAGGTGCAGTGCATTGTCAAGAAAGAAATACTCTGAGCAGAAACTGAAAAATACTGTGGGCAGTCCATGTGAACTCTTGTTTTGCCAACCTCCATATGTAACAGAAATACCACATTAGGTCATGCTTGTACTGGAGGTGGTCAGTTGAGGCAAAATCTATGCAGAACAAGCTTACTCCTTATTATGAAAGCCAGAAATTCTGAAATAAACTGCAAGTATCATTAACTGTATAAAAACTGTTAGAGCAACAGGCAAAAGTAATTTAAACAATTCCATTAGCTCAAAAAAGGCTTTAATATTAACAAAGATCACAACTTCCAAACTTCCCTGCAAAACCATAGTCTGGAAATGGCTGGGAAAGCTGAAGATAGTACCTGTATAGAAAAGTACCTCGTATGAATAAATAAAACACCAAGGTAAATTTATGTTATTATTTTTATATTTTCTATAGTTGTTGTTATGTTTGTCTGTTTATATTTAGGTGAATGAAAGTAGCTCTTTCTACTGCCTTTGTTTTCTTACACAGCAAATTTAAATGCAGAAAAGCCTGTCTGCAGTTGTATATCAGAATCCACACACTTGTAGAGAGTGCCATTGAAATCCAAATACGGATGTGGGAGATCAAGTTGAAATCTGTTGGAGGGGGAGCAATATGACTTCATTGCCCTCTATTGCCATTCTTTTTTTTTTTTTTGGCTGCCTCACAGTGAATAATCAACTGAGCTTGGATGGTGAAGAGAGGTTGCTACATAGGCTGCTGAGATCTACAGCTAGCAGACCTGCCAAGTCTTAAACATTGAGAAGGAGACATTTGTCTGACTTCTTTCACGCTGTCCCATGTATTTTCAGAAAACAAGTCATGCACTTGCAGCTTTACTTTTGGGTCCCAAAATTTCTGTTCTGCTTCATGATCCCTTATGCCAGACAGACCTATAGACAGTCAGCTGTAGTGTGGGCCACACGAAATCATGGAGTGGGAGAGAAACTGCTGCGCAGGACTGCTCTTTAGAAGTGTAAATCCAGCAATGAAAAGGGTCCTGACAGAGACATATCTGGAAGACGGACTCTCTGCCATTATGTGAGAGGATATGTGCCTCCCACACAACTCTTCCCCTTTTTCTTGTTCTGCAGTGACCTGACATGCAGGGTCACATGCGCTGAGGCCTTGGAAAGTTGAAAGGTCTACAAAACCACTGTATAGATGGGAAGAATATGCTTCTTATATAAATATTAAGACCACAGGTATAGGATTAATTCCTGTGCATTCAAACAGCACTAAACCTGACCTCAAGTAAATAGATTGCAGACAACCTTCTGCAGCAAGAAGCATGTCCTGAGAGTTGACATTGAGACTTCATTAAATTTTCTTGTAATCAGAGTAATAGTCTCTTTTGCTATGGTCTAGAGGGGAAATAGTCTTCCTAGGTTAGGTTTCTGAGAGCTCTCATGGATGTTGCTATCCATCACTATCCTCTGTCATCTTCTCAGCACATGCCATAAGCAGTGGACATAGCACTGAAAATAGTAGAAATAAATTATCAAGCAGCTAGTATAGTCATCTCATTTTTTCTGAATCTGTCTTTACGTCCTTCATTCATGTCCTCTTTTGTGGTGTCCAATGAGTCTTCTAAAGTTAAAATGAATGCTAGCAAGGACAAAATGCATACCTGTGAAAAGATACCCTTAATGGTATATCTATGCTGGAAATTATTTGGTACCTACACAACATCAAGTACAAGAAAGAGCTGTGAAGAGCAATTCTACAAATGTTTTTTTGCTGGAGTGGGATACTGAGTCTAGTCAATAGAGATCCTTTACTGAGCTTTCCACACCTTCCTTTAGACACTACATTGCAGACAACATGGCAAGGGCTCATTCTCTCATATGAAAGCATGAAAGATGGTGAAAATATCACAGTACCTAACATATTTTGAGCTGTTTTTCCTGGATTACATTTTGAGCTGTGTTTCTAGTACACACTGGAGAAAGTCTAATAAGGGCCATGAAGGTGATTAAGGGGCTGGAGCATACAAAGGAAAGCTGAGAGAGCTGGGCCTGTTTAGCTTAAAGAAGATAAAGTTTAGGGGGGATCTCACCAATATATGTGAATACTGAAGGGAAGGTGCACAAAAGGACAGAGCCAGGCTCTACTCAGTGGTGTGCAGGGGCAATGGGCACAAACAGAAACACAGGAAGTGCCATCTTAACATCAGAAAACACTCTGTGAGGGTGACTGAGACCTGAGACAGGTTGCTCACAGAGGTTGTGGAATCTCTGTCTTTAAGGATATTCAAAAGTCATCTGGACCTGGTTCTGGGCAACCAGCTCTAGGTGACCCTGACTGAGCAAAGGGGTTGGGCCAGATGACCTCCACACATCCTTTCCAACCTCAATCATTCCGTGATTCTGTGAATAGTAATACTTTTTTTTGTGTCTTAATTTCATTTGTTATTTTCTCATTCATTATGTTTTACTTTGGCAGAAAGTTGGGGTTTGGAATTTGTCTGTTTTGTTTTGTTTTTTAAACTATATGCCAAAAGCAATGAATTTCTTTTCAGAAAGGGAGTCCCATAGCTCTTTTTAGAGGAGACCTAGCTGTTGCGTGTTCTGTAGGCTTAGAAGACCCCAGCAGTTTCTTCAGAAAGGTGCATTGCCTCTATTTATTGTTAGTATGTTGCTTTCAAGGGACCAAGGGAAGGTTTGCCTCCCATCACAGGCAACACGAGCTAAGCCGTAAATGCAAAAGTAACATATCATTTGGACTCACTTGCCAGTAATAGCCCAGATATTCTGGGCATTCCAGTGAAAGAAGAGATATTGGGGAAAAAATGGAAATTTGGGGTAGCAGTAACCCCAAAATCTGTGCACTTAGCAGGAGTTAGAGAGAAGTATTGGCGTGTAGTAGGAGAGAAAGATAGGAAAGGATATAGCTGGATTTTGGAAAGGTGTATTTACTGCTAGACCTCTACCTGGCAGCATTCTGAAAAGAGAGAGGTACAGCTTTGGGCAAGGGATCTGTGGGCAAGTAAGAGGCGAGTGGCAATGAAAAAAATCACCTGGTCAAAAGATGAGGAGGCTGAAGTCTGAGATGTCCTACGTGTGTACATATTGTGTACATATTGTGTATGTATATAGCACTGGTACATGCTATTGGACATCAAGAGCAAGGGAGTGCAAAGAAGAAGAGTATGGTATTTTCTTCTCTACAGCTTGTATCTTAAGTTAATCTAGATGCTAGGGCAAATCAGCAAAGACTCATAGAACCAGCCAGTGACAGAAAATCTTCACTTTGTTCCAGTCATATAGCACAAAGGAAAATTTATCAGGGTTAAGTCCCATCCAGTCCTATTTAAAAGTTCTAGATTTTTCCATCCAGATATTTCATTGCTTTGCTTACACAGACTTCCAAAGAATTTATCCTGAGGGGCTATTTCTTCTTGCATTGCAGTTACAAGGCATTAGTTCATGCACTGCTGGTATGTCAAAACTTGTAGCTGATAACTTGGTTACATCATTAGTTATTCCTACCTCAGGTGGAAAAAAAATAGCTGTCTTAAAGCACTGCTCAATGTGCATGTTCTGCAGATTCTCACAGAGAGACCTGTGGTTACCTCAGCCTGATGATTGCTCTGCATTCTTCTGATGTAGACACCAAGAGCTGTTGAAAATAATTGAGACGCTTGTCAACAGAGTGGGAGACTGGACTTCATCAAAACTGTTTTAGTCTCCAGGACTGATGACCTTTTGATGGAGTTTGTTTTAGTTAGGAATTAAGTGTCCAATTCTGTATAGTGTGAAATGCTTTCCCTGAGGTGCCGAGTATCCCTGTTTTCTCTTGCAGTTGCTCTGGTGTTAAGCATCTCTGCCAAGGCACTGAGCACTCTGCAGAATAGGGCTTCAAACTTTGAAAGGAGAAACAAGGTTTTCACTTCTGTTTTTTTAAGAATGAATTTAAATTTGAAATACAGAATTGTTATGAGTCCATTGAGAATGAACTATAAAAGAAACTCATTTAACAGATCCAAACTAAAATCACTTTGTTAACTAGAGGTGGGTTATAAAGGAAGGTATGTAAGTGCAGGGAAAAGTCATGCGTATCATTTTGCAGAAGAGGATTTCTGAAAAGAGTGCAATTCCATGATTGTCCTCTGCTATTAATATTAATATTATAATAATGATCATAATGCATAAAGAAAAATATAAGGTTTCTGACTTGTTATATGTTTCCATTTTTTTTTATTGCTGTAAACTGAGCCAGCTGATGAACAGCCTCTAGGGAGGAGACAGGATCACCCTTGTTTCCTGTTCAGCCTTGCTCCAAGAAAAAGCTAATAAAACAAAAGAACATAATGGCCTTGCAACCCAGGTAAAAGGTTCAGGAGAGTTCACAGGTCAATTGATTTCTAATCTTACTTTATGTTATATTTCGATCAAAAACCAAAACCACTCCAGTGTCATAATCCAAATGTATGTTTGGCAACAACACCCTGATTTTACACTGTCTTTGAAAAGTAAGCATAAAACCTCTCACAGCAGAAGGACACTATACCTATGTGAAATGCAGCAGTGAGTGTTTTAAACAATTTGCAAAATTCTTCCGTTTACCTATGTGAATATGTATGGTAGTATATCAGCATATATATACACACACAAATATATTTCTAGGTGGAAATATTTAATTAACTGGTCTGCAAACATAAATAGCAGATCTGCATTGAATACATTGTCAATTAATTCACTGAAAATTGCACCATTGACCATTTCTTTACTGCGGTATCTCAGAATGGAGAAGGGAAAGATATTAGTTGCATCACTGTAGAGCAATGAGATTTCTGTAAGTCGTGATCTGCTGGCATGTAATAACTCGATCTGCTTCATGCAGACAAAATATATTAAAAGTATGGACGAGTGAAGTTTGTGCCCCAGGGAGAAGGCAAGATAATGCATTGAAATTGTTCAGAGGTAGTTAGATGCCTAATGGTCTAATATGTGAGCTATGTGAGGTCTGGGGTCTGGTTCTCATAAATTCTGGCTAGACTGATCCTGTAATTTCAAGCAAAGGATAAAAGCGTTAACCAGAGTCATCAGTGTTCAAGGTCCATGATGCTGGATATTATTCATGTAAAGATTCAAGAAAAACACTAAAAGGAAAGCTCTGGAGCATGTGTGTTTGTATGTGACAATATATGTATATGTAAAAATACGTGCTGTATTCTTTCTGTGTGCAAGTGTGTATGTGTGTGTAGATATATGCACATAAACATGCACACAGTAAATGTGTACATTAGCATATGTACAGTTACACGGAAATCACGCTAACAACTGAATAGCCAAAATAAGAGCTTTTTTTGGTATGTTTGAGGCATTTGGGATTTTGTTTTGTTTTTAAAATCTGTTTAGCAAGGTAATCTATGGAAAGACAAAATTCTAGATCTCATTTTACTACTGCTACTTTGTAGTATACATTTTATATCAGCAAAATTTTTACACTTGGCATCTACTTTTTTTTAAGTTGCCTTGTGTTAGTACATATTAGCAAAGCTTGCTTATGATTACAGCAAAACATCGTTAATGCAATGCTGATACACTTGTTTTCTCACTTTATACAGCAACTCCAAGCATACTAAACCAGTGAGGTCACTCCAGTGGCTGAATAGTTGCCACTAGAATTGTATATCATGCTTCCTGACAAGCGCATGAATGTGGTATAATGTTGCCTTAATTCACACTTATAATTTTGCATCATCACTGCACACTAATCAAGAATTTGCTGTTTCAAAAACTGTATAGCTGCAGATTTCGTATAACTGTGTTTCCTTAAGCAGTGTTTAAGTTATATTTGTCCTATGGTTTTCTACTAATATAAAATGTAGTCGTTCTGTAACTGTAAGGTGATCACCTGGACGTTACCATGGATTTACTTAAAACTTTGAATGGGAATGAAAAGAATCTTATGTGCACCTCTCTACCTCCCAGAATGAGTTCTCATCAGCTCCATGGGCTCCGACCACTGAAGGCAGGATAGGAAAGCAAATCAGCAGAGAAAGTTGTTACATTATCCTCAAAAAAATTTTTTGTTGTTGTTGTCTGATGTACCCCTGTTTGTTCCTTTCCTGTTCTGTAATGAAATATTCCCTTGATAACTCAAGTAACGAATTCCGTATTGTTCGACGCTGGAGGTCTATCTGCATAGGTGCACAAAAGTCTGACGGGGAATTGAAAGGGGGTAGAGGATGAGTATTGCATGTTATAGTCGTTGTCGTTGTCGCCCCCCTCCCCGAATTTGATTAAGTGCATTTGGAGGATTTGATCCATTTCTGCAGTATTGTCACCTGTGTGCCAGTTTTACAGAAGAAAGTACTGACACAATGGATTCAGTGAGGAAGGAGCTGGAGCTGTTCTGGTTCTATGCAATTGCTTTCCTCATCTTGGGATTGTGGGAGAGACAGTGTAGTGAGTTCTGTTAACACTGCTGCTTTTGAGCTGATGTATTCCAGGGTTTCCTGAGCAGGGCTATATACTATTTTGAGCTTAAAAAGCTACATTTGTAGAAAAAAAAATTGGCTCTTCTGGAGACTTACATTAGTTCAAAATCTGGACCTCTTTTTAAGATTATTAAATGTAGCTTTCTGTATAACATTTTCACATGCATTTTCAATTAGTATTTTGAAAATTACAGATTTTTGTCAACTCCTAAATACAGGGCTATAACACACCCATGTCTATTTGACTGACTTATTCGGATGATTTTTCTGACAAAAACAGAGCTCATCTTGCAGGTTTATAAGGCCAAACTATCCAGAACTGCCACTAATTTTGAGTTCCTCAATTAAAAACTCTTATTTTGCACATGCAAAGATCATACACACAGTAAAACTATGCAGTTACATGTGTAGTACTTGACCTGTGAAAACAAATTAGTTTGGATTGTACAACCTGAATATTAGAGGTCAGATTAATATCTCTTGGATAAACTGCCCCTTGAAATTTTACTAAGTTTTATAGAGCAATTGCAAGCTATCTAGAGCTGCTTTTCAGTAATTAGATGAGTTATTAGGTAGAAAATTGGCAGTCTAATGAGTAATTTAAGATACTAAAATCTCAGGTTGCATTTACAGGATTATGGAAGGGTTAGATATTTTCAGAAGATATTGTAAAAGATCACACAGTTGACCCCCAAAATTTTTTCAGAATATTAATGTATTTTTTCCTGTGTGACCTTTGAAAACCTATTAATTTCCCAAAATGCAGGATGAAACATAGATGCTAAGTATAAAATAAGAATTCCAGAACCCCATGCTTTTTCCAAGATCAGAGGTGTATATATATACTGTCTTCTTTCTGTCTGTCTAATTTACTCTGTGGAGAGCAGAGACTGTACTGAAGTATATAAGAGGTATCAGAATTCCTTTACGTGCCAGTGTTTTGCCTCCTCCAGGGAATGGATCAGACAGGCAGTGTGCAGGGACAACATGACCTGTGAATACTCACAAACCAAAACACAGCTGGCAGGTCTAATTTTAGGTTCTTTAGCCTTGATCATGTCCCTTTAATGTATTGAGTGGAAAAAGAAAAGCACTTAAAATACAGGAAACATCACAGAAGTCCAGTTCCAAATTCCTCTTTAAATAGACCCTCTACATTGATGTGCTTTTTCCTAGACTCTGGTTTTGTTTAATTTTTTGTGTGATTTTTTTTAAATGCATGTGAAATTTGCCAGGTCGGCAGCCCTGGAGACAGAAGTCCCCTATCAACAGAAAGGTTACCATAATGAGAAGTGGCAATTTGCATTTCCTACAATGACTTGCTGGTGTGCCAGAGCCCTGACCTAAAGCTTGAGAACATAGTTTAGTTTCCACATCTCATTCCCAGCCTGATCTTAGACAAGTGGTGAAACAAAAGGATTTATTTTTATTTTCTATTGAATCTAATGGGAGGAAGATAGGGCTTCAGACCTTGACTTGGTATAATTTCGTATGATTTTTTGAAACTCTTTTCCAAGATGCTAAAAAAAGCTGGGGATTTCCATGCAGACACACAATGCAGAGAAGGCACAAATTATCAAACTACACTTTAAAAACCTTCTCCTTAAGTGTTCAATATTCTAACCATTTTCTAGAGCAGACAGTTTTTATCTTTCAAGTGTCAAAAAGATTATGTTCCTAAGCAAAACACCGTATATTTCAATAAAGGTGGCTTCCCAATTTTGAGGGAATTTCATGCCTAAAAAGCTAATTCAGTGTTTTACCAGAATATGATACTGATTTGGTACTTTTAATTATGAAGACTGTATAAAAAATTTTGCCAAAGCTTTATTGGAAAACAAAATTTGTGATAAAACTGTTTTTCCATTTGTGTTGATTTTTCTTCCTTTGTTTTTGCTTTTTCACTGAATTTGAGAGAACTTCTTGCTGTTTTGTTTGTTTCTTTCTTTGTTTTTAAAATCTTAATCTCTCAGTTAAGCATCTTATTTTCTTGGTTTGTTTCTTTCATTTTCCCGGAATTCCTCAAAATATAGGTGTATGAAAAGCATAGTGTTCAGAGCGGAAATAAAACCTAAACAGCCACTTTTCTGTTTTGCATAGCCCACTAGGTCTGAAACTTGAGAGCATTTTGCTGCGTTACCCTGTCCTACTTGCAACTCATGAGTTCATCCAGCAGCAAACACTTCAGTTCTGTCAAACCTTTTATTCCTAGTCTGATTTCCTATGACCAGATGCCACCCAGAATTCCAGGAAGGAAGTCAAAAGTGCTTTCCTGGAATCCATGTTACAACCTTAACCCAGAACCCAGAAAATGGAAGAAGATCAAATGTGATGTGACTTTACTCATATATCCAGCCATCCTAACAAAATCCATCAAAATTAAAACTTTTTCCTGGACATTTTCAGATTAGTTAGGCCATGTCAGGGCATGGTAATCTTCAAGCCTTTGTTGGTTCATACAGGTAAAAGACAGAGCGACCAGAAACTTTGCAGGCTTGTGGAGTTGGTAGATATACAAAGCTCAGCTTTCAAGCTCTCCATATTGTCATGAGGAAATATAGTAATTTTGCAAAATACATTTGTATTGTTCTATTGGTATTCACTTTCTCTTTCTTTCAGTAGAAAACCACAGTTTGTGTATAGTCCTCCCATGGCCAGAATGAAGGAATGGGGCTTCAATTAATGCTACTTGGTCATCTATAAAATGCAGTGCAATGGATACAATATCTATGACCCAAAGTGTTGTGTTAGACTTTTAAAGTAACAGTATTCTTCTTACTGACAGAAAATTATCCAACATCAAGAACTTTAATTGCTTTGACTACTTACTTTAATTTCCATTTGCTCTGCCCAGTAGAGCTGATGGAAAAGCAGGGAAAGTAAACAGAGAAAGCTGTTCACAAAAATTACATTATATGATAAACAATCTAAACTTTTCAGACAGCTTAGAAGTATTACAAAAGGAAATACTTGATACAACTGAAATTCGTACAAATATCTGACACATTGCACATTTACATTACCTATTTAATGAGCTCTGTTTTAAAGTATTTTTCTTGAAAGAAAAGGCCAGATGTATAGACACTGCCAATCTTAGGATTTAAAACATTTAGTTTCTGATTCTGAGATACAGGGTGTACCCATAACTTCAGAATAGCATCATGGGTTCATCCTTAATGTCCTATTCAGGACCTTTAAAAGATAGCTAAAATGTCAAGAAAAATTTAAGGCAAAATACATCAGGGAAAAAAAAAAGCATGGTGCACATCACATTATTTAACAGTGTTAAATAATTCTGGAGACTTTTCTTTAGTGATTCTGTTTGTGAGAGGGGGATTTGAAATTTGACAGGTGAATGCTAGGAGTGGCCTTTTGCTTCCCTTATAAAAATGTAAAAATTTGGCCACAGTGTAAGTCTTAGCAAAAATTACAGTTCACAGATGCTTACTGAAGTCTTCCTGGGTTTTGATAGCTCAATGTCTAGAAATTTAGTCTTAAATAGCCAGAATCATGAATCCCATGCCACCTTGTGCTGTTGAGACTTCTCTCATGACATGGAGTGACCATGCATACTATTGCGAGGCTGTTTCAAAGTGCCTGAGATGGGAGTCATAACCAGGTCCTGAAGCGATGAACTATTATCCCATACCTACTATTCCTTCTGATACCCAGGACTTTGATGGAGGAAGCTGCCAGAGCTAAATGGAAAGGGGACCAAAGCTGTCCAAGGGAGAGAAGGATATAGTTTGTGTCATGCTGACAGAGATACCATGAAGCAAAGGAGGAGGTAAAGGAGGACTAGCTGAGTAAGGAGGCTGACACTACACTGAGAATTAAGGAGACTGTAGGAATTGTAAAGGAATGGAGCTGGAGCACTGGGAGAAGTTGACTGTGAATTAATTGGGCTAGTAGGAACAGACTGGAAGGAGGCAGCTGCTGGGACATGGACCCTGGGACTGGAGTAGAATGAGAGAAATGATGAAGGAAGAAGAAACACCAGGGCCAGTGAGGTGGGTAATGAAGGTTGGATGAAGAACTGGGACCTAACTTAGCTGCCATTTTGCTGCAAAAGAGGAGCCTCCCACTGATGCACTCTTTTTAAAGCTTTTTGTAATGGCAAACATCAGTGGCAAATATTAAAAGAAAAATGCCACAAGGCTTTACATTACTTCCCTGTGGTCCCTCTTGCCACATAGATGTGGGATGTGGAGGATATAGATAACAGCACCCTGTGCACAGTCCCTGGTCTAGAATAGTCCACAGCAATGGAGAAGGACTATTTCAGAGGACATCCTGCTCAGAGCTGGAACAGTGCATGCTCCTTTTTTTCTGTGGGGGGTGCTGCAGATGCCAGCATTTACAGGCTGGAGCATGTTCAGTACATATGGAGTCTTTGAAGAATTTAGCTGACAAACTCTTAAATATCTTTACTGAACTAGTGCTAATTGAAAATTTTCAAAGGTTTATATCTTGGCCAAATGTGGGTGGATTTTCAAAGTGATGGCAAAAGGCACATCCCTAAGAGCAGGGCCATCCTTTCTCCAAATGTTATGCTTCTGTTCCAAAGCACACTCTCCTCAATTAAATAGAGCAAGAAACAACATACCAGTATTTTTCTTTAATTTCATTTTCAGAAATGGCTGAATCATTTTTGCTAAAACTTTCCAAAATAATTGAGGCTTGGGCAAACATTCTGCAGACTAAATATCAATTTGGAAAGTGAAGTTTAGCAAACAGAAATACTGTCTTACAAGAGGAATACCTGTTCTGCCTGTAATAAACAAAAGGACAAACTTTAGGAGCCCTTTTCCAGAAAATAGGAAGAGAGGACTGGTAGTAAGTTGCCGCCGATTCGCAATGCTGCTCATGAGGCCATAATTTGCCTTTAAATGCACTCCTCATATTGAAATACTTACACAGGTTAATTCAGTGCAGATATTACTAGTGAGCGATTTGCCTGCATGAGAAGGTTACTTTCTGTGATGTTGCCAAATATAGTGAGGCTTTGGCAGTTACATAGTGATAGCAAATCACCCAGTAAGGAAAATAAAGTTGCCTCAGGGCAGCTTTCATTTCTGTATCTAACTTGCGCAAAATGCTTCTAAAATTTCCATTGTAGAGTTAGCATGGTTTACTCATTCAAAGTATGTCCCATCCCCTCCCTCGTCACCCTTGCATGCGTTACTAACTTTTGGTTTTTTGTAGTATACCGAGTGCCCCTCTGTAGTGTCAGAACTTTCATCAGGTGAATATTGACTTTGCATCCACCTTTACAAAAGATCTACGGGCGATCACTTTTTCTATTGCAGCCAGACAAATCTAACTAACACAAATTCTAACCATCATTATTAAAGCAATGATGCATACTTTTGAGTCTTCTGGAGAAACAACACTTTTTGACATATAGCTAGAATACTTACCTTTATGTTCCACCCCGCACTCCTTTTTTACAGAAATGGTGGATAATACATTTCCCTTAGGGAGGATTTAAAAGCATTTTGTATTATGATGGCTAACATGTAGGCTCCTATCACTGCGGAGATGAAGCCTACTTTCACCAAAACAAAACTTACTTTCCTCTGGGTAGCAAGTTCCAGACTGGAATAGGAATCAACATAACTGAGAATTTCCACAGTAACCTCTGCATTGCTCACTTAATTCAGGTTGCAGGGAGCATATGGCACTTCAGCATATTGGATGCCATAGACATAAACCTGAGATCCTTGAATTACAGTCTGGACCACCAAAGGTGTGCCTGAAATTTGCAAATGCTTGGTGTGTCCATTGGGATCCCAGAAAACTTGCAAAGCCATTGACCTCAGAAACGAGAGATGTTCAGCTCGGAAGAGACTGTAATATAACCTTTGGGAAGTAGTATTGGCCCACGTTCTGTGCTATCAGATTCTTTCATCTGGCAAATTGGAATGAGTGAAGTGCTCAACCACCTTCTGTCAACAGTATGTAACCATCAGAGGTGGAACTGAAAAAGTTTTTTGGGAAAATGGTAGAAGCTTAGAAGAGGAAGCAATCAGTGAAGAGTAACAGGCATGTATGGATTTTATACGCAATTAATTGAATGGGTCCTTGAATTGTGCCAGTTGCATGCCAGAAAGTACAAGTAGGGGCCCCCAGACTGGGCTTTAGATGGAAAGCTGTACATTGTACAAAGGTCTTGTCCAGAGTTTAGAGAACATGTCAAGCTTTTGTATGTGGGCTCCAGGAGCTCTTCCTATTCTAGTTTGTATTGTGCTAATTCTTAATTCTAACAGAAGATTGTGCATTTGTTTTGTTAAGGAGGAAAGGAGCAGAAAAAAAATTTTCCCAGATAGCCTTAAGTATATTTATAACCTTAAGAAAGACTATGTGAGGTATCTGTAAGAAGTCTGTCTCAAAGAAAGGTTCTTTACAGTTGCTCAGAAAGTAGTACAGCTTGAAGTATTTTATACCAGCCTATAAGGAACTAGATTTAAATTGGTGTGCAGTGAAACATTTAAATATACTATAGCAAATGAAATATGGTCCAATAGGTTTTTTATGGTCCAACTATGCTTTTTCTTTTCAATCACTAGCCTGGGGCGAACAAGTCAGCTTTAAAATGTCTATTTTAGCTATGCTTTTATCACCTCTGTCTTTTAGGAAGTTTGATTTCTTTTTTTCATTTCTTTTCTTTGATAAAAAAAAGAGCTGAGATCTCTGAATGGGTTATTTATCTCTTATGTTCAATCTATTTATCTGTCAATGGACATGCTGCTTTAGAAGTGTTTTATATTACTAATTAATTTAATTTCACATACTGTACTCCATGTTAACACATTTTCTATTATACACTATAATGTGATACAGGGCCTTCCCTCAGCAACCTTACCTTAAAGCTTTAATTGCTTTCCTCTAAGCCTCAGTTCATGTTTGATTTATCTGATTTCTTTGTATAAAGATTCTCTGGTTTATAACATGTACACAAGTCATTAAATTGGTGTTGATGTTTATCTAGCAAACTTACCAACTGGTGATAGTATACATCCCTTTATGAATTTATGACTGGGCAATAAAAAAAGTGGTAAAAGCCCTGTTGTTATCTCTGTCAGGTCACTTTGTTAGTTTATGTTTAGAAAGACAACATGGCCTGCCACTGACTTACATAGTGATTTGAAGGATTGACACCTGCAGTCAAAATGTGTTATGAATTTCTAGCCATGGACTGACTTATTTTTCCTTTTTTGAGGGGAAAAGGTGAATGGATTGCAGAGGAGGAAAGGGCTAAGGCAGCTTGAGCATATTTGAGGACAGCATGGACTTCATCTGACATACATTGTTGTTTACATAAAGGAAAACTGAACAAAAATGCCAGATCCCCAAGCTATGTGAAGTTCAGGGTCTGGATCCAAGTATTGCAGCTTGAATTCTCTCTGGCTCTCAAGAACCTAAATGTAGATACTACATATTAAAATGCATGAAAATGAATGATAGTAAATAATCAATGTAGAGTGGGAAATCTGGTCTTTTGATCTGTCAGGTTTCATCACATAACACAACCATAAGGACATATGGTATTTTAAAGCTGCATTTGAAGAGATGCCTACGCTGACTTTTATCCTTATTTACAAATAGTCAGCAATAAAGGCTGTAATCTTGCAGATAACACTATGGATGTGCATAAGTCTTCTTGTACAGAGTTCATTTTAGGATTGAGATGTGATGAATATAGCTAGGAAACATTTGGAAATGCATGCTTACTTTTGAATGCATTAAGTGTGCCCAATATTATAGCTCTTAAGTAATGAGTAGGTAGATGTATTTATATCTACTGGTTTGATTCAAATCCAGAAATCTGTATTGTTTCTGCAAAACCTCTTCATTAGCTATTTCATTGTTACATTTACTTCCCACTCATTAAAACTCCATCCCACTTTACTTACATTTGGAAGACGTCTATTGGCTTCGGTGAGAACTAATTGCACATGAAGCGAAAGGGTTCAAATTAGGATTACCGATATATGACCACACGAAAAAGCAAGCATGAAATATTCTAATTCTTTTTAGATGCAAAGTAACTTATGAACAAAACCCATTGTGGCTGATTCTCACAAGCTTAAAGCATCGTGAAAGAAAAATTAAAATGGGCAAGGCTAATTAATTTGCTAAAATCCATTGTTAATGCAGTGTTTTCAGTCCTCCTGAATGCTGCTCTCATGACATTTGGTATCTTTCTAAAGAACCATCCCAGCTGTAAATATCGTTTTTTCTTTCCTCTAAGAATATAAGCTTGCTTTTAAAGAAGGAAGTTCCTAGACCTCATGACTAAATAGAAAGTTTGGAAGCCAGAAGTGCATGCTCCTTAGACATTAAAGGCAAATAAAGATCAGTCAGTCACTTCATTTTAAAGTCCTTTTTTTAAAGCGTCACAATTTTTAACTTTTCTTTAACTCTGATGTTGGACTGTTTCGAATGAGGGAGGGGATAAGAAATCAAGGGCTTTTTGGCTTTTCAGTTTTTGGGATTAGCAAGGAATGAGTGGCTGCATGGCTATTCTAAAGCCTTTTTAAAAACTGCTTCACATATACAAGAGGAGTTAGTATCATCTGGCAAATTGCTGCTGGATGAAATAGTAATCAAAATATGTGACAAAAGCTTACGAGTTCTCTCTGATGATTCCAGCAGGGCTTATGCCATGGTGGGGTTATGAAAAGCACTCCTTTAAAGCTCTGCACAGGAAAGATGAGCCATGGGCTTCAGCCCATGAGCACTTTTTCCTAGCAGTGCCATTTGGTGCTGTGAATTCAGGGCCCCATTGACTTTGGCTGATCCAAGCACTGCTCCCTGTCGGGCGAGCTCACAGGATCGGGCCCTTAGATGATACATGTAGGACTCTGGAAGACCAGCTTTTGCTGCTCATATGTTTGGCAGGCAGATTTGATAATCAGTGCTGTTCTAGAACCTTACACCATCTCAGTGAATATAAATTGATGGTGTAAAGCAAATGGGCAACTGGCAGGAAGCCAAACACGGAGGGGAGAGAAGACGGTTTATTGTTGAGGGGGCAGCCCGGTGTTCTACAGCAGAGCTTTCTGTTCACAACAGCTCTGCAGAGCTGCTGAGTTCGAGTGTGGCCTCTGAAGTGTATGAAATAATAACAGTTTTATTTCTCCTGACACAAGCACGGAAGCTGTTTGCTGCCACCTCAGAACTGTTACCCTGCAATGCAAGAGTACCAACAAGGCAGGCTGGATGCAATGTTATTATAAACAGTGCGGCAGTAAACTTCAGGAAAAGCCCATTATACGGTGATAGCCTGTTTGTCAGGAGAAAAGTTCACTAATGTATATAAGAAGCAAAGATCCTTATTCGCTGATATGTCTGCATCTATTTTGTTGCACTTTTACCTTTATTTACTATGCAGGTGCTGCTGAGAAAAAACCTGGAAAACACAAAAAGGCAGGAGGCCACGTACTTAGCTAGTTTAAATTGGCAGAGAAATGCTGTCAATTCAAGGCAGTTGACACTATGGTCCATTGTTTAGTGTTGCTTTTTAAAATTTCAGGATTTTGGGAGGGCATGGAAGGAAAAGTGTTTTCTCTATGGTTGTTTTATTACTGTAAATCGCCAAATGAAAGGTGTTTTTAAAATAAAATGATGAATGAATGACAGCAGGAAAAAAATGAACATATGAACATGATAGAATTAAATTCCTTTTAACTCCAATTTGTTCTCATATGCAATCAGTTGCAGTAATATGAGCTGAGAATTTCAATGAGGCCTCAGGAAGTTTAACACACATTTCTTATTTTGTTTTGATGGGATTAGCACCCCTAAACCTAAAACTTCTTTGAAAATCATCCATAATGTCAGTCCTTCCAAAGTGTCCTAATTTTTTCTGTGTGCTTAATTATTCTCAACAGAAATGCAAGTACTGCCTTTTGTAGTGGGAAAAATATCATCATTCATTCATCAGTCATAGATCTTAAGTGCCTTTCTTATAAAACTAGAGGATTTTTACTACCCTCTCTGTGCTCTTAAAAATCTGATGCTGATTGAAATGTCTTTTCTTGATGCAGAAACCTACTGCTATTCTCTGTGAGCTCATCCCTGGGTTCTGTCATCAGCTATGAATTTTTCCTCTCATATGACATTGGGTCAGATATTATGTATCTCTAGGCCTCCCTTTATCCACCCAAAATCAGCTTCTTTTTTCCTTTCTTGCTTTCTTTTTCCAGGGAGTGATGTAGCAAGGTTTTCATTGCTTGTATTCCTTAACATTCATGAAGCAATTTAAGATCTCTGTCTGGAAAATATTCTAAATATACACAAATATTAAGTTATGTTAATTCTTCATCTTAATTTACTGGCATGTTGCTCAAACCAAAGATGAAAATGGCACAAGTCTTCTATAATCATACAGAGCACTTCACAACTTTATTTTTTTCTGAATTCCAACAGAATATGAAAATTTTAAAACTTGTAAAGAAGATCTGCCAACTTTGCCACCATGTACTATCAAAAAGTGGAATAAAAGTAGAAATCAAGTTTGACTGCTTGTTTTTTTAATTAATGGAAAAAATAAGTCAACTTGGTAACATTTTGTTGAGAAAATTGTTGTTTGTAAAAAGCAGGTATGTTATGCAAATCAATTTACTGAGAGTCAGTTCTTACTTCCAATAAATAGATGAGCCAACTCCACTGTGGCTAGAAAGCCAAGAAAACAGCATATAGATTAAGATTGCTCAAAACTTTTGTTCCTGCATAAAAGAGATGCAAATTGCACTATCTTAGTATTGCTTATGAGTAAAGGCCAAAATCTTACTTCTTCCCCTTCATTTAGGACACAAGGCTGAAAACATACAGCTCGAAAATGTAGGTGTCCATATTTGACTTTGTAGCCTCTTCTTACCATGTAACAGGGACTGTGATAGCTTTCAGTGATTGCCTTTGGGACGAGTGTCCTGTCAACTTACTTTGCAGATCCAGTAGAGGCAAGTTGTTCACAAAGATGGAAAGAATAGGCTTTTCAAGGCTGAAAACAATAATTTTAAAAGAATGCTACTATTCCTATGTGGAATAGATTGAGGTAGAAGGCCAAGCACTAAGAGATCTTTGTGAATTTTGCAGGAGAGGATATTTTAACCTTATTTAGCTAAAAAGAAAGAAGAGGATTAATTCTTTAAAATCAGTGTAGAATTCAGATTTCTGTACATTCATAAGTACATTTAGAGTCATGTATAAGGACGCAGGGGCATATTCACCTTCTCTTTGCCATAAAGTCACACATCCATTTCCAAAACTGAAATGTGGGTAGGAACAGATTATCAATTTGTCTGTTTACTATTAAAGTTCTTATCTTATACTCACCTCCACAATTTCTCAAAGCCCCCTGGGTATTGCATCTTCTTTGCAGCGAAAAAAAACCTTCTCCTCTTCAGCTGTTTCTTCCTGCTTAGTTTTAGGGAATTAATTATCATATGGTTGTTGTCTGTTCTGAAAGTTATAGGATAATCTCAGTGTTTGAACACCACGTCTGAATCTCAGTCTCCACTTGGGCAGGACACATGGTGTGAGAGACAGCTGCTAAAAACTGTGCAGCTATTACAGTGTGTCAGTTTATAAGCCGTGAAGTGTATGTACCAGCTCACAGATTGTTGGTAGGAGTGTGGTACTTTGTAATAAATGTATTTTATTGATTGTAAGGAGATTTTATTCAAAAGCTACCCCGAAGAAATGGGCAGTAAAAGATCAAGTTAATTGTTTGGCATTCATTTGAAGTTGCCTAATCTCCTAAGTGTTTATGGGGGCTCCACAAGCTCCCTAAACACTGACATATTTTATTCTCTCTTAGGGCTAGTGGATAGTTGAGCACTGGATGTTCAGCAAGATGGTGGCCTCAGGGGAGGGCATCCAATCTTCATGGAGGGGTCAACAGGCTACATTAAGACCAGAGCTTAAATATATTTAGGTGACTAAAAATGCAGATGAGAACTTGTCAAATTGTCAAAAGTAACTAAATACATTGCATGCCTAGTTCCCACTGAAATCAGGTGAATTAGCTACCTACCTCCTATTCTGTTTCTTCATACATGCCTTCATCTTTAGGCCCCTAAATATTTCTATGGTGGCATCAAATACTTCTTGTTTCTTTTCAGATTAATGACATCTCAGGGCACCTACCATATAGTAAAACAGTATGCACTTCTGAAAAAAACTACTTTGAATCAAGACTTTCTAATGTGTAAACACTGTACATTCTTTTAATATTTTCCTATTAAATGTTTTTTAAATGTTACAGATCTATGGCAGATGTTGCTATCTACTGTTTCCTAAGCATGTATGTGCTGAGTTGTGTGTGTATGTGTCTGTTTTCATGCTTTTTCTGTTTTAAGCCTGTGGAAATCAGCATATTTTGCTCAGTGGTAGTGGTAGGTAGAACATCAATGTGTAGAATGTATTATTGCACCTAAGTCTACTGTCAAGCTGTGCAAATACAAAGAGAAATGGGAAAAAAATGCAAGAGCCAAATAACTGAGATTATAAACTGCTTTTAATACTTTCTAAAGTCTGAGGCCTATGTATAAATTAATTCAAACTCTACAGAAGAATTCTGAAACAAACCAGAGATGCCCAGGTGTTGGTCAAACCCTAATATGATTTGATAACACCACCTTCCCTGGCATTCTCACCACAGCCCTCTGAAAACCAGCCTCTCAGTCCCTCTGGCCATGGGTTTTCCCAGTACCCACACTTCATGCTCTAAAACCCTTCCCTGCTCCTCAACCACCTTTTACTGTAACCTCCCACAGATTCACTTTTCTGTTCCAGATTGTCTTCCTGAGACTGAGCTAAATCCTTTTCCAAAATAAAGCCTGTGTCTCACTGCATGAACATCCCTATTTCTCCTGACCTCAAAAACACCTTGCAAAGCTACTTCCTCTTCCATATGTTTTCCCTGTCACCTCACATAGCTGATTAAATTTAAATGTAATCATAATTAAAAAAGAGGCACGAGTACTAATAAATGCTTCAAATCAAACATAATGCTTTCTCAGATGCTTTATTCTTTTTAGATCCACATTCTAAAAACCCGTGTGCAAAAGGGCCATTTCAATTCAAAGCCCTTCGCCTCCCCCTCCCCAAACCATAAAACCTTTTGACTTCTGCTCTAAACCTCGTAACAGTGACCACTGGCTCTGTGCTGGCTACTAATATTCTTTATTTACTTCCTATCACCTGTTAAAAACTCTTGCTTCCTCAAAGAGGCAAGGTTTCAGGTCTTGCTTCTGTCAGGAAGTTCAAAACCCTGTATGCAAGCTGTCAGTGTAGAAATTGCCAACTTGTGTCAGCAGTTCTACCCAGAGGCGGAAAAGAGGACTTTCCAGGAAGAAGAGAGCACATAGTCTTCTCTTCTGGCCTCACTGGGACAATAGCAAACAAAACCTACATATGCTTCGGAAAGTGAATATCCTTTGAAGACCTGAGCTGCAGATTCCCTTTGCAGAATTTTAGAAATGTTTGTAAATCTATGTAAATCCATGGCTTAGAGTTCATCTTTGAGTTCAGACTTCTCATGAGATTTAGCCTGAACCACAGGAGTTTCACCTAGTTGCCACCTGAAAGCACCATTGCAGCACTACAACCAAAAGCCTTACAATGTTTGCCAAAACTTGAATGAACTCTTCAGTAAACCTGGCCTTAACTATGAATGGTTCAGGGTTTCACTATTATTGTGATGTCTTTGTACTACAAAAGTTGTTGCAGCCATTGCCTTTGCTTTGCAAATTTAGCACATATATATATGTATAAACATAAGCTAAATACAAATTAAAAATGTATATTCAAAATTAAAATATAATCCCTTATTTTGTGATGACTAGCTTTATTTCCTTATAGTAGGTCATGCAAATTTTCTGGCAAGATATGTCACTAGCTTATAACTTCATTAAGCTGCAGACCATACCTTATCCTTTCACTAGATCCCTGAAAAGAACTTTTGTGCATGCCAAACAGATATCCACTTGGTCTGTGGCTCTTGAAAGGTAAATTGCCAAGTTCCAGCAAGCAAATTAAGAGGTGCAATGAGAGTTAGCTGTTGCATTCTATCAAATCCTGCTACTGAATGTGTTGAAAAGCTTGCCCAGAGCCATGGCCTCACATATTTATGGTATGAATGGGAGACACTTGGAGCTATGTATTGCCATAGTTCCCATTTCTTTTGTAATAAACTAGCTCAGCAGATGTAAGGTAAAAGGAAATTCAAAGTCTCCTACTCAGAGACTAACCAAAACAAAGTTCTCTCTCTGGTCCTCTGTCTATGAGCCAAACTCAGAGCCAGACCTTTCTTGTACTGATTAGTGTTTTATTCTGTGTGTAACCCAATAAAACTCAAAGTGTTCTCAGATGGAATAAGGTGCTGCTTAATAGCACAGTGCAAGTATCAATGCCAGGATATGGCACAAAATACATTTAACAACTCTTACTTTCCATTTGCAACACAACACAGCTTAAATCATAACATTATTTTTCCAAGTCAGTTGTATAATTCTCTTGGTTTATAAGCTTTGGTGCTGAAGACATCAGTTCTGGGGAGCTTAGCTTTTCTTTTATGATAGATGTATTGCAATTTTTGCAGTATCAGTACCTAATTCACATAATTGCAGAGTAGATTTTAATCTCCATACTTGTAACTTGGCCTGTGCCTACGTTCTATAGGCTTGAGTATTTGGCATCACATTTCTGATGTGGTTGGCCCTGCCTATTCCACCTTCGTAGTAAAGTAAAAAAAAAAAGATCCACAAAACAGTAGAACCTGAAGGATCGTGGATTAAATTAAAGACCCTTAACAAAGCTTGTTGAACTTTGATCTAGAAAGGTGGTGGTGAGGGAGGTAACAATATATGTTTTTGTGCTTGTTGATACTTTCACTCATGTACTATATCAAGATGATTCAGAAAACATTGACTACAACTTTCTACACCATTTTTTCACCATTTCCGTAACAGCATCTTCATCTTGAGAAAAAAGTGGCTTTCTATATTAATCAGTAAAGGCTAATAAATTTAAAAATCCAGCTTCCATTGAAGTCTTCAGAGAACTTCTATTACCTTTGTGGGATGGTAGGTTGGCCCTTTAGCATACCTTTCATGCCTAACAGTGCATGAATCTTTTGTATTTCTAGCTTTATCTAATATTGTTGCTTAACTCAATTACATATAAAGTACAAAGAGACTTCTCACTCTTCACAGCTTAACCCACCACTTGTTGTTACTTGTTTATGAGACATTTTTCTACTTTATAGTCTTTAATCTGGAATTATATCATGTGCTGTAATAAAACTGAAAGAGATAATATCTATGGCATTTCCATTCCTCTGCTCCAGTGATAACATTATTTAACAACACTGGGAAGTTAATTAAGAAAGACCTCACTGTCATAAATCCCTGTTGCCTTCCTCATTAAATTAGGCTTTGCAAAGTATTGCTGAAGTTCAGAAAATTGTTCTGGACATTCAGTAACAGATACTTCACTGAATAGTCCACAACATGTTGCATATTCTTTTACAGGATGGAGATGTATTTAACACTCATAGTTCTGGAGTTTCACGTGTTTATATTGGATTAATTTTGAATCTTCCTTTCCTTTGAAATTATTAAGAAAACATTTTTGGTTCTTGGGTATTTAAGGTATCTGTCTTTTCATGGTCATGTTTGTTCTCATTTACATGTTATATTACCCCTATTCTGTGTTTCCTTGAATCCTTGATTTATGCAGTTCTCTATCCCAGCTAACAGAAGCCAGCTACTGATTGAATATACTAGTTGTTCACCCATTATCATTCATAGTGAACATGGGTTTTTTCCCTCTCAATTGTAAATCTTGTCTATAGCGCAGAAAAAATGAAACTTGGCTTTATCTTTATGGCTTTGTGAACCCTGCATTCTTTCATAATGCATTTCTAAACTATTTTCTGTAAGAATTTGGTTTAGGGCAATCAAAAAAGAACCATCTCTGTGGGTTAGATAGGGGTTCAAATTCAATTAAATCAGCCCTGTAGGAACTGATTCCCTGGGTATGTTGCAAGGCAGGGCACTGGGCTTGTTTCGGACCAGATTTATGAAAATCCTTATGAGGTCCTGAGCTTTTTGAATACAGAATCTGAGGTTCTTTAGCTTATCCAATCTTGAAAAAATAGTCATTCAGTGAGATGGCTGAAAGACAGCTGTAATCATATTTTGTGGTTCCATTGGTAAACATGTCTATAAGACTCAAAAATCCTACTCCAAATTGGAAAGACTAAGTAAAAAGATCTGGTATTAAGTGATCATCCGACTCAGTCAACGCCAGTAGTCTAGGTAAGCATGAAAAAATGTTGTGGAAATTAATAAATTCAAAATTTGAAAACTGTCATATACCTGCATCTGATATTTACAACCCTTTGTTTGGAGTACCTTACATCAAAACCAGTGCCTGTATAGCATCAGCAATGGATATTTGCCTCCAAATTGTACTGGTGGGGCTGATCTTTAGCATAAATAGAGATTTCTGATAAGCCTGTCGGTAGGTAAAGGTTAACATTTTGAAGAAGAAAAATCTGGGGCCCACCAGACAGTTCTGCTTTCTTAAGCCATTAAAAGAGACACAGCTCTGCCTCCTGATATTAATGAAAGGGACAATCTTTTTAGTAGTGCTGATTATTTTCTCAACTTGCATTTAGTAAGGTGTTCGCATCATTCATATTTGCTCCAGGTCTCTCTCAAAGCAGAACTTGATGAGGCGCTTCATTGTAGATAAGAGAGAGAACTATTTAAAAGTAGTCTTTCTGTCTTATAGCTTAATTCTGTTCATCCCTGTTGGACCTTCTCATTATGACTTTTACTTCAGCAGTTACAGTATTATTTTTTCCTTTATTACTTCTGAGACTACTTTACCAAACTGATTGTTTAGTAGTTTGAAAGACTCTCTGCCTTAGCTTCATTACAGATTATGGTCTGCAACTAGTGTCTTTAATTTTAGTTCATGTTGAGCTATATCTGTTTATTCTAAATATGCATTCCATGTTGTCTTTTCAGTCTTTCTTTGCAATAGTTGTAAAATATTACAGAAAACTCTTCAATATTTGTCTGTAATACAGATTTCATGTTTCAGAAGCCTTAAGTAACATTTTAGTATGTTTACTGAAAGGTTAAGTTTCTTAAATTTGGCTTCAAATCAAATTCTAAGGAAGATAATGGCAAAACTCTTACTGACTCAATGGAAACGGTTTTATATCTAAATATCTAGAAGATATCATATAATATCTAGGAGAAGAAAATTACTGTAATACTGTTTGGTTTTATTATTAAGCATTGTGTTTATACCTGGAGACTCACCTGAAAGCCATCTTTCCAATATCACTGTTCCTCTCTCCAGTACTTCCTCGTTATCTAAAATGCATTTTTAAAATCTTCTCTATCATTTAATCTTTTCCACAGCTACCAAATTTACCTATTTTTAATCTATCAACAAAATTTAAGTCTAACTTTGAGTGTCTCTCTCTTCTGCAATTAATTCTGTCCCACAACTGCAACAGAAATATTTCCAGTTAGCTAAAGTTAGAGTCTTATGAATTGCAACCTTAATATTTTCAGTAATTGCTACATTTTCTTTTTTGTTGTTTTATTTGTTTTATTTGTTTGGGTTTTTTTTAATTAGGTGCTAGCTACAAAGTGCACTATTAAATTTCTTATGATCCTTGTCAGATATTCTTCCATTTTCTACATAGATTCTTTTCTCCATTCATTACATCAGGCCATCCCATTATTTATCCTACTTTCAGGGAACTCACTGCGTGAAAGTTCTGAATTAAAAGACCAGAGTCAAAGGGTCTGTTTATTGTTATGTATCAAAACCCCTGAAATGTTTGATAGCTTTGCAGGAAATTGGACAAGAGTAATATGTTAACATTTTCACCAGAAACCCCAGTTCTTCCCAGAAAATAGAGCCAAATTGTATTTGGTGAGTGATAATGCTCATTGTCGCCCTTCTTGTCCATATAGGAATAGTCACCATTTTCAAAATCACTGTATGGGCTGCTCACCCTCCTTTTAATTTACTTGAAGAAAATTTTTCAGGGGGAAAATTTGTATAAGAGGTTACAAAATGCCTTTCTTCTTACAGTGCTGGAGAATATGGTTCTCTGTCATTGTTCTGTTTCCATTGTGATGATGGGAAGTTTTTTACCGCAATACTGGATGTTATTACTTTATTAATCATCTTTCTTCCATTCCTTAGAACATCTATTTTTTTCCTGTAAATGAGCTTCTCAAGCTTTCATCCTGCAAACCACACATCTGGTCATCTTTCTTTTTTGTTGTGTCTAAAAGCAGCCATATGTCATCAGCAACCCTCTCATGTATATTGAACTTCCTTAGCACATCAGCTTGTCTCTTTGAATGTGTTACCTGATGTCTTTAAAGTGGCAAAACACAGAAAAATGGATCCTCCTAGTCCTTTGTTCATCAGACCAGTAAGAGTCAAGAATATCGTAGAGATGGTGTTTAGGCCCGTGTTCCATATCTATTCTAGCTTTGTTTTTTAATTTCTCCTTGCTTTAGTTCAACTAGCAGAATATGGCTCAAATCAGCTTTATGCTATCCAGTAGTAAATTATGGCTATCTTTTACTGATAGGGAAGGCTCAGGACTACCAGGTGCTGGTGTGTTTGGTGTTAGATCATCCACAACAACTCTGATTCTCCAGCTCAGTCAGTCTGTCCAGGTGCTTTACTATGTGCTCACCATTTTTATATGGGTGGTCTTCTCTGGGAATTAACAGAGATATAACAACCACCTTTCTGCTCAGAATGTAGGCATCAGTGCTTCAGAACCATTTCAATGTGTCCAGCAGCATGTATGCGCATAACAGAGAAGAATATTTATTCTAAGAAAACTAGATCAAACAGCCAAGCTTTAATTAAATTTGAAAAGCGTTTGGTTCAGGAGATACCCTCAACCTTTTCTAAAAGCAATCTTGGTTCTGAATTTCTGTATGTGAAGGTCCCCCTTCTCCTTCACCGTTTAGAGTGGCATTACACATTGAAGAGATCGAGAAGATTTTGATGTGATGAGATGCACGACATCTTAGGTAACTAGGACCATGATTTAAATGGAATTCCACCAAGGCATAGTCTGTCAGGGGAATGTGCTCATAGCACTTTCTGTTGCTGTTGAATGTTGAAACTTCTGAAATGTAAGTGGTTTCTCTCCTTCTTAAATGAGTTGCAGTCATCATATAGAATCAGAAATGCACCCATTTTAGAGCTCAGTCTTGTGTCTGAAGCAAGGCCTTATCATCTGTAAATAGAGCACTAGGTGTTTTGTGGCACTGCTATTTGACCACCAGTAGCGCTGAAGAGTTCATGAGATACCCATGGTTACCTTTGTGACAAAGTGATGATATATACTCAGTAGAATGGGAATTTTTAGAGGTGGTAAGATTTTCAAAGCTCTGTCCTTTTTTATGGGTGTTAACTCATTTTTTACTGAGGTTCACATTTAAACAGACAATTAAGGAATGCTTTTAGTAGGCTAAGAAAAGTTAAAGGATGTCAGTGTATTGTTTAATACTGCCTTTTGAAACAATCTCTAGCATTTTGTACTCTTTATGCTTTTTAAGGGTGAATGATTTAGATTCTTTCACCTCCTGATTAGAAACTCCCATCTGTGTTCCTTCCTCTGAATTTAGCTTTCTAAATAAGAAAATAAACTAATCTTATATGAAATTCTATAACCTGTACCTCAGTCTAAGTAAAATTATTATCTATATATATATAAACTCCCAAGTCTAAAACCAAATCCAACTATGCTGGGCATGGATAGCACATAAAGACAGCTGTTTATTATCTTTTAATTTATTCAAAGCAAATTGACCACATTTTCACAGAAAAAAAATACCTTTAAATCACACAGGACAGCACTGAAAAGCCATCATTAAACAGCTCAAGATCTTGCCTGCACATTTGCAATGCATTTGGCAGGGTTTGGGTCATGAAATCACAACCCTTAGATGTTCAGAGCAAAAGGAGCACTATGGCACTCTTCTTCAGTACATATCTGTGTTTTTAAGGCTATAATGACATTCACCTGCAAGAGATTTGCAAAGCAGGTAAAGCTGTGACCTGTACCTTTAATTCATCTCAGCTAGTTCCATGATGATGAAGTGATCTATCATCATTGCAACCATACTAGAGGGTATATTCCTACCAGAAAGTTTAGCCACTGCAGGTGTGACTGGAGTAACATCTCCTGGCATCCAGCAGTGTACAGACTAAACTATAGCTTTTAGTTAAAGAATATGGAAACTGACAACAAATTATTATTTGTGGTCTTTTTCTAGTTTTCAAGTGCAAGCATATCAAAGTTTATTTTAAATCTGAGCCAGTCAGACATTTAGTAATATAGATCAAAGAAGAAATGAAGGCCTCCCATGCTTATTATTTCAATATGATGTCTGTTCTAATAAAGTGTAAGAATGCCTGTGATAGACTAACTAGTAGGAATTTTCTGGTTCTGTAGTTTAGCCTTAAATATATACATATATTTGTAAATTAATCAGAAACATATTGTCATGGTTTCAGTTCCTCAGAAAGCTGATTGTTTTCAATCCTTTCTTTAATCTTAGAAATATGGTGGCAGTCTGCCAGCACACTTTCAGATAAACAGTCCACTTCACATTTAAAAGCCGCAGAATCACTGATGTTGAAGGGGGGGAAAATCAACAGAAAACAACACCAATTTTTTTCTCTCTCTCTCTTCCCCAAAATGTAGAACATTATTTAAATAAATTGAAGTTGTTGTGCTATTGTCCCTCACTCTTAATTAGGAATAATAAAAACCATCTGTGCAAGGTGAATTTTGATAAGATCTCGGCTTTTAAGTGTTTGTTGATCTTGTGTGTACCAATTTTCAAACGTCTTAATAGCTCCGGGATGGCTATCACACTGAGTAGGCTCGCTGATTTCTATCATGTTCTCTGCTGTTGAATGCAATTCACTTTATGCGTGGTTATATTTTGACTAAAATTTTAAAAACATACTATTCCTTGCAGTATAATAAGTATTTAGCTGGATGGAACTGTTTCCATTTGGAGAAGAGGGTTTTTTTTCATAACACCAGCTCCTTGCAGTTTGGGACTAAACACAGTTAAAGTGAGGAGTTGTTTTACATGAATTGCATACTGGACAGCATTTCTGTGGCTGCTTTCCAAGGGCAGGATTTTCTAGTCTCATTTTACCCATTTTTGGGGCCCACGTTCAGGATAAAGAACCCACCCCCCGACCCAGAAGAGGAATGCTCAGAAGTGATTGTCTCAAAGCCTGGAAATGGAAGACAGGATTTCTTTTCTTTCAACCTGTGTTTTCAGTCAATTAAAATTTGTACTCGGGGCTTTTCAGTTTGAAGCCACCCCTGTGTCTGTGATGAGCAATCCTTCTTGTTTGTGCAGTCATTCATTATCTCCATTACCGAGAGGAGAATAGAGGACAATTACATTGTTTGGACGAATCAGAGTGTTAGGAGGAATATTTATCATGGTGGCAGAGTGCAGCACCTGACAGCGCACGATTGATGGCCAGGAATGAGTGTGAGTGGCCAAAGCAGCCTCATATGATGCAAATTACTGACTGTGGATTCCAATTTATCCTGTTCATTTTTCTTGCCTTTGCTGAAGACTATTAGTGGTTTTTGAAGCAGTGAAGGGGTCATTACTAATGTGGGCTAGAAGCAGGAGGGGGAAGGAGGGGAAAAGCCTTCTGTAATTACACAGCCTTCAAGAAAAGGCTGCAGGCCTAGCCAAAAAAGTGTCAACACTTAGCAATCAGAAAAATTTATTTTCTTTTTATCCTTAACCCATATTAACTCAACATTATCATCTTTCTTTGTTAATATTTGCAGAATATTAAAAGCTTGACTTCTATATTAATACAGATCTCTTTAACCCTTTTTGCTGTGAAGTGATGTTGCTTTGTTAAATGTCAATTCATCAATGGCATTAAACAGTGCCTGCTTTTAAAAGTGTAGATAATGGAAAATTAAATATTCAGTCTTCTTAAAAAAACTAATTCCAGATGACTGATTATTTCTTCCGCGGAATGGTAGGTAGGGCATTGAAAATATGAGAAAAAAATTATTGAAATAGAGGTGCAAGAGATTTCTATGTTAAAATGTAATGTCAGTACAGGAGAAAATCAGTTTTATTTTGGGGTGTTTAGGTGATGTGATCTGTAAGCAGCATCAAAACCCCCTGAAAGTTTCATTTTGCTGTATAATGAATGATGTGCATTTAAAACATATGCATATTTAATTTAATGCCTATTCAAACCCTACTCAGTCAGGTCTCTGGGGTTTATACATGAATTAATGATCTCCAAAAGCTTCTCCTAGCTATCACGATAGAGCATATTTTGTGCATAGTAGGTGTATAAGGTTTCCCCAAAAAGCTCTTTGTGAAGGAAAGGGAGGCAGGATATAAGTTTAATCCTGTTTATTTTTTCATCTGAAAGTTAATCTGGATGCCATGAACTATGATTTTCTCCCCTTAGTCATAGGTAAGCGTCAAGTAATCCACTCCTTGCCCCATAAAAGGTTCAACACGTATATTGGCAATAAACCCAACAGTAATTGAATTGGTTGTCATGACTCCTAAGAACCAGTGCTGA